>NC_056735.1:838438552-838533552 GCF_019279795.1 Protopterus annectens
CTGGCATCGTCTTTATTATATGTATGCAAGTCAGAGTAAGATGTCAGTCCCTAGGGCCCTAGGTTGTCAGTGCATGCACTATGCATTGTCTCTTGGTCAAGACCAGGGCATACTGGGAATACCTATATCTGCCTACAAGGACATCCTCTGGGGTTTCCTCCTCTGAGTCCCCCTGTGGGTGTGTCTGTGGGGACCTAGGCACTCATGAGGGGCTTTGTATCCCTTTCCTTTGCTGATCCTGCTGCAGTTGTTTCCACAGGATAATATTGTGTAGCATGGCACATACTGTGAACATGTATTCACATATGGCTTGAGAGTACTGCAGGGCTCCACTGGATATATATATATATAGGTACCAGAACCATGACATCAGCAGCCCAAACACATGCTCTATGGTGTTCCTAGTTTGTTTGTGTGCCTCATTATGGTATTCTTCCATAGGTGTATGTGCATTTCTGATGGGTGTCATCACCCACAATTTGAGTGCATAGCCAGCATCCCCCAGTAAATGGCCATGTGGGATGTCTCCCCTAGCAAACATCTGGTAAAGCTCTGATGCATGCCAGATATGGGAGTCATGATAACTACCAGGGCTCCCAGCACACACATTCATGATAATACCCTGGGCATTCCACATGGCCTGGCAGTTGATGGAATGATACCCCTTGTGGTTGGCATAGAGTCTACCCTCCTCACTGGGTGATGCCTTGATGTGTACATGAGTGCAATCTATGGCACCCGGTACCTCAGGGCAGTGTGCTACACTGTAGAGGTGTTGCATCCTGCTGGCCCTCTCCTCAGGGGTATGGGGAAAATAAATGTGCTCACTGGCATGTGGTAGTATGGCATCCAGGAACTGGTGGATTATCCTAGATGCTGATGCCTGCGAGACCCTCATCATTTCTCCAGTTGCTCTTTGGAATGTATCTGCGGCTAGTACCCTAAGAGCTTCACATACCTTTGTTTCCATTGGAATGGATTCCCCTCTGTTGGCTCTGGGTCTGAGTTGAGGGTGGCAGAGCTCAGTGAGTTCTTGTAGCATGTCCCTGTTCACGCTGTAGTGCTCTACAATCTCCAGCTCATGTAGGTCCTGGAAGGTTACCCTGAGCCTGAACACTCTTCTCCTACTCAGTCTAGGCCTTATGTCAACCACAGCAGCACTGACCTCATCATCTAGCACATACAGATGTAGCAGACCTGCAGCAGCCCTGCAGCCCTTAACATTCCTTTAGCTAAAACTTCCAAGTCTGTACTCCACTGGTACAGAGTATGGTGGTGAAATCAGATTGTGTGGTGTATGCAGCCTTTCTCAGCCAATTTTATTTTTATTTTTTTTGGACAGCCTTTCCCACTCAGCACTGTGGATCACCATGCAAACATGCGCCACAAAGGTAAACAATGCTCAGCAGACACTACAAACAGCTCCATGAATGGGCACATTCAGGATGGCAGTGCACCAAACATGCTGAATCATGTGCCCTGAAGATAAACAAAGTTTAACAGCCAGTGTACACACACCCCCTGCTGAGCACAGTGGCATGCCGCACAAACAGGTGCAGCTGAGCTCCAAAGAGCTCATAAGTCCTCAGACACACCCCCCTGTTGATGTCAGCTACCTCTTCTCTGGACACCAACATGGTTCTGTGCCTACACAGATGAGGTCTGTGGACACAGATATCCATTTGTACTATTCAGTAACCCCACCTCATTTGCATAGGGATCCATGCATAGGGCACACAACCTGGAAACTACACGATTCTTTTCTACAATCTTTTTTTTTTTTCATAACAGCATGTTTGCACACTGCTGCATGCTGTGCAAACATACACAGACCATTAAAAAAATAAAATTATTTTAAAGTATTTCCCATATGGTTTTGGACACATGGTGGATAATTCTGCACATATCTGTGTCTGCTATCATATTTCTGTCCATTGAACATGTTTGCAGACCCTGTTGTTTGTTTAAATTCCTGTACACAGAATTTTCCTGTGTACACTACAGACACCAACATAGGGTCTGCAGGACTGCCTATCCACTTCTTGAATTGCTCTACCTCCCTCATTTGCATGCAATTCACCTGCTTATGAGGTGATTTGCATGCCATGGATACTTGTTAACCATGTTTCTAATAACAACCTTCATAACCCAGGAACATTGGACCAACAGATTTCCAGTTTTAGAGGGTTGCTTTTGAAATATAAAAAACTGCAACTGGAAAATGAATATTTAACCGAGTGCATTAAAAAAGAACAGGTGCCTAAGGGGCTCCATTTATGGAAATTTCCCACTGGTTTGGAAAAGGACTCACACCTTCACAAGGAACTTTTACAATTTTTTAACAGGCAAGGGTGTGAATTACTTCAAATTTTGTTATCTGATAATAGGAAAATGTCATTGTTGCTAAGGGAGATTAATACATTAGATCTAAGCATCAAAAATTATTTGTTGTTTGAAATGAAACATAATAACTTTAATGCTGTGTTTAACCAGGTTAATTCTGAACTAACTGAATTAAAAACCAGGAAAGAAAGGAAGTTATTGAGGGATAAGGTGGATTATGAAAATGGTAAAGCATACCCAGATCCACCGAGGGGACAACAAAGTTTTGCTGTTAACAATATTTCTTGTACTGATGATAATGATGTTGCAGAGCATACACAAGGCAATGGTGAAAATGTTTCTCCTTTAGAGCAACCTCCTTTACGGAGGTCGGAGAGGTTACAGAACCAGAGACAGGGGAGGCAGGAATATTACAGGAATGGCAACAACCCAGTGAGGGGTTCCTGGAGGGGGAGATGGGGTTCATACAGGAGATAAACTTTGATAATACCTTAGACAATGATACCAACAGAGGTCTGGTTCTTAATGTTATTTGTAATGATAACTGTGACTTTAATATTTACAACTATAGCCAGGTCCGAGTTGATACTAGGTGGGTGGAGCTGTTATCCAAGGGCTTAAACTTTGTTCCTATTAAGAAAGGTACACTTACTGACTCTATTACACAACTAAAATTATTTACAAGGAAACTTAATCTAGCTTTACATTTTCACAATAACAATTTTACTACTGGTCATTTGGATATACGCAAGCCTAGTACTTTTTTACCTCCACCACACCCCTTAGTACAGTTGTTTGAAAATCTATGTGAAGCTGATATTAGGAACCTACTAGGTAATAATTATGGAAAGTTCGATCAAGAAAATTTGGATTGGGATGAGAGAATATTATTAAATGAAATTCTAGAGCACCGTGACATAAGAATAATGAAACCTGATAAAGGTGGGGGCATGGTAATTATGAACGTTGTTGACTATAACAGTAAGATGATGGAACTTTTGTATAGTGATGTTTATCTTGAGGTCTCACGAAATGAGATTAATATAGCGTACCGTAACATTGATTTAGAATTGGAACAGCTATTATTAAATGGGCAAATTAACCTAGAGACCTATAACTTTATGTTTACAAGCCATCTTAAAATACCCACAATTTTTGGCATACCAAAAGTCCATAAATCTTTAGATAATCCACCATTAAGGCAAGACCAATTGTGGATGCCAAAACTTCAAAAACTTTTAGTATTGCCAAATTTATTGACAAAAATGACCAAGAACATTCTAGATACACGTAGTCTTGTGATTAGGGATTCATGGGACTTTCTTACCAAAGTTAAACAAGACATGTTTTTTGATAGCAACATTCTAGTTACTATTGATGCTTGCAATTTATTTTCAGTTATTACACATCAAATTGGCCTTGAATGGTTTTATGACTATTTATGTGCCAATTCGACACTTAATCATAATACCATTCTAACTTTACAAACATGTATGGAAATAATATTGGAGAACAACTTTGTAACTTTTGAAGGGCATCTTTTCAAACAAAAACAGGGCGTTGCAATGGGTGCGTGCTGTGCTCCAGTTTTTGCCAACATTGTCTTGGCACAATGGAAGGATTTGTTTGTTATCAATTCGGAATTTAGGACTTCATGGGTATTGTATGGGTGATACCTAGATGATATAGTCCTGTTCTTGAAAGACAGTGAGGATGACGTGAAGAGGTTCTTCACCTATATTAATGGTGCCACCAGTTTCCTAAAATTTAATATGAATAGTAATACAGAACTGATTAACTATTTAGATGTTACCATTAGGAAAGATTATGAACATGACTGCTTTGTTTCACAACTATATAGGAAATCTACTTATTCTAATTCACTATTACATTACACAAGCGCGCACCCATTGCACCAGAAAAAAGGCCTTGTAAAAGGCCAGTATGTAAGACTGGCCAGAATGGTGTCTGATTTTGGGGATTTTTTTAAGTGAATGTGAGGCATTAAAAACCATGTTTTTTAGGAGGGGGTACCCTGAAACTTTTGTCACAGACATATTCAATGAAGTTAGGACTAAGAGAATGAATGGTCATTTCCTTGCATTATTAGGGCAGCTGGCTACTAAAAGTCAAAATTATTATGACTGTAAATCATTAAACTTTGGACGGGTGTTTACTCTTACCTATACATCTAATTTCTATGACATTAAAAATATTATTTCCAAATATTGGAAAATATTTGAAGTTGACTCTGAATTATCAGAGAAATTCGGTAATGAACCAACAGTGGTTTATAAAAGAGACACTTGTTTTAAGGGACTGTTTGAAAGGGTAAAACCTGGTACCCACAATGGTGGTACTTTTAAGTGTGGAAGGTGTGCCCAATGCCCCTATGTTATGGATAGAGAAAAAATTAAGTTTAAAAATTTTGGATTTATTTCCAGTTCAAAAAAGATGTATTGTTATAGTAAAGGGGTTGTCTCCTTGGCCTTGTGTAGATTCTGTGCAAGTTTCTATGTAGGAAAAACTAAGAATGCCCTAAGGACAAGAATTTATCAACACTTATATGATATTAAAAATAAAAACGAAAAGAATGCATTATATAAACATTTGGTTGTTGAACCTACCCATTCTTTCCTATTTTTTATTTTGGAGCAGGTAGACCTGGGACCCTGGGGGGACCCCTGAATGAATACTTGGAGTTTTTAGAACTCAAATGGCAAATTAGGCTTGATGCGTATCATACTCCTGGGTTAAATGACAGAATTTCTATATCTTCTTTGTTGAAATTAAGATCAATGTTTTTTATTTAGTAATATATATATATATATATATATATATATATATATATATATATATATATATATATATATATATATATATATATATATATATATATATATATTGTTAATGTATTCCGTATTTTTTATATGTTAGTTGTTCTATACTTGTTTTTATAATTAGGACTTGTAATGTGTTTTTAAATAAGGGAAATGATGTCAGTCAATTTGTGATTGGGCAAGCAAAGTATTTAAACTGGTGTTAATTGCAGTATTTGTATTCTGAAGAAGTCATTTACCAGACGAAAGTACTTAATACTGCTGTTCTTTGCTGTTTGTACTGCTTTTTTGGAAGAACGTTGCTTGTATTTTACTGGATTTGGTGTTTTTCTACTTATAAAGGATATACCACCTTATGAGCATCGCCTTTGTCTCTCAACACCTGCCTTTGATTTTTATAGTTTGTAAGACTACTTATACTTCTGTGTTGGCGCATACATGCATGCCGTCCAGTTCTGTTTACTGTATCACAAACTTGTTTAGTTTCATGTAAGCATTGTGCCACGGTGCCTACATGGAAAAAAGTCCATGTAGGCTTTTTTAAATTCGCCCCAGAGACTGAGTTCTGTGATAATGGTTCTGTAACCGCAAATTAAATGTAAAACATGAAACATGATAGATGCTATCCAAATCAAGAAAAAATAGCATTGTAACACTGGTTTTATTCATGAACCTTGCTGTTAATAGTGAACCTAGCACTGTTCTGCACAGTGCAGTCATCAAGGAACTATGTGAGAAATAAAGTAACAGTAGTAAAAGCTACAAGACACCTTACAATGTTCCACAAATGTCAGTCAAAAGTGAAGTATACTCCAATCAGGCCATTGATCTCAAATTTTCAGCTCAGAAACTGGAAATAAAACCAAAAGCAGACAGGTCGAAAGTTTCACACTAGAACATATTTTTAAACAGTAAAGTCCTTTATGGTAAATAGTAGTCAAAAGTCAGGTGCACCACTAACAGGCAGCAGCTTTAAAAATGTGAGACAAGTCTTGCCACCACACTTTTTTTTAAACTGTTAATGCACTAGGGTAGCTATTACACCTCATGTATTACTAGAATTAGGTCTCTGCTCATAAACTTTCACTGTGCATTCTCAAAAATGAATACAAGATATTCTCCCTTTGAGCTTTGTGATGCATATCCTGAAGCTTTGATCATTAAAATGCTTCTTACTTTACTTTTTCAGTTACATGACAATATTTTAAGGACATCATTAAATTATTACATGGAAACTGTATGGTTTATACCATGACTATTTCTCACAAAGGATCTTATATAGAAAACATAATTAAGACCAACATTTAATAAATATATAAAAGAAACAGAAATTCAGTAAAAGACCAGTACAATAATGGGTTTATAATGGGCATTACTAAGGCAGACCAATATAAGATATGGTGGAGGAACACTGTTTGAGCGGAAAGATTCTGTTTGAGATAGCATAGAATATATTTCTTCTTTTTCTGTTTGTAACAAATTTTAGTACCTGAAATGTCAGATTATACAAGCCCTCCAGACCTGGAATTGTCAGTTATCATGGGTATAGCAATATTTATGTTCCAAATGACTCTAACAGCTCATGCATTTTTGTCACCTTCTTGGATAGTCCATTAGACTATTAGAGTAATGCAATGTTAATTTTGTTTGTTTCTGATTCATTTGTTCATACTGCCAACAAAAAGCATTAGATTTTTGAGACAGTCGTTTTCAGTAGATGCTCTTACATTAACATAAACACACTGTTAACTGGCAATAATAATAATAATAATAATAATAATAATAAAATGATTCAGCTTTTCTTTCCATTAAGTCTATGTAATAATATTTTTTGAGCATTGTAATCACTATTTGCAAAACGATTGCACATAGTTATTTAATGTCCAAAGCAAGTCCTATCAAAAACTGCCTCTGTACAGCATGCATCTGAAATGTATACATTATGTTAGCATTCTTTTCTATTGTAAATTCATTCACATGGCACTTTTTGACAGAATGTAACATTCTTACTTGATTTTACATAAAGTTAGTTGCATACATTTTAAAATCTACATGCATTATTTCAGAAGAGAAAAACATAATAAGCAGTTTAGTATTCACGAGGCCTTAATACGTGCTCATGTAAAAATCTTTAAATGTATCTTAAAGTCTTTCTGCTTATTTTGTTTATACCTTAATGACTGTCATTCAAATTTTGTGCTGACTTCCTTATCACCAAAATGTGTAAAATTCTAGCCTAAAAATATTATATTTTGGAATTATTTTGCTATCTGATTTCAGTGGCTAATTAATTGAAATTACATTTTGACATAAGACATTACTTAGTGCTCATGTTTCTTGGTTTGCTCGTTCATAGAAAGTTTTGTCTACATAATGTTTTATTTTTTTTTAACAGCAGAATGCATACATATGTATTTGTGCACAGCCAGGAGAATAAATGAAATGGTTTTAGCTGACTTTACCTGAAGGTGACATTTGCAGATTTAGGAATAGTACTGGAGTGAAATGATACAGCTTATTCCACTTCCATTACTGTCTACAATTTTGTATGTATGTGTCTGTGTGTATTATATATATATATATATATATATATATATATATATATATATATATATGTGTGTGTGTGTGTGTGTGCGTGTGTGTGTGAGTGCAATATACATACACATAGACACATGTGCATTCCTAGCAGTTCTTTTGATATGCTCATTGTAAAGTTTGTTTTAGATTGATACTTTTGTACAAAAATATTTACATGATTTATATTGTCTAAGCTGTATTTATTAATCATTTATCTACGGAATTCACTAGTATAAAATCACATAGAATTTGACACTTAAATGTCATATATTATACAGAAATTCTGAACAATTAGTTGAAATCTGTGTGGTAAACAGATGTTTCCATTCCTGCAAACATATCAGTACAACCCATAACAAGTGAAATATCTTTACCTCACATGCACTTGGGTATAATAACATGATAAGACCTGCATTTATCATTTAGGTATTACCCTGTTCATTTATTCATGCTTTTGGAGGTAGCAGAACTATATGAGTATGTGCACTGGTTATATCTTCACACTCACATATTCGGACATGTTAAAAAAGTTAAACTACCTAACACAAACACTGTATTTTATAGGATAGAATGGCACAGAGCTCTGCAGAACTCCACAGGGGGATTGGTAGTTAACAACTACATTAATCAGCTCTTCTACAGAGGAGAAGAATAGTACATCTATTAGCTGGGGAAAAGGTCAGTAGGTTGAACAGTGGTAGCCCACTCAAATTTCCGAAGTCTGATGGCTTTAATAGCATTCTGATTGTCTTTGTGATATAATGGAGATTACCTGAATAATGCACCAATCAAGCAAGGGTGGAGGTGGCAAAGATTAACTGTGCACCCTTCAACTTTGCAACCAGATAATTTAGATGTTTGCTATAGCATCCAGCCTTAAAAATGCTTCCAGTTACTCAAGATTTAAGACATAATGAAGACTGAACCAATGTAGGCTGTTACTACAGTTGTGTTTTTTTGTTTCATAATATATAGGCACAGCACCACATGCTCATAAGGAAACATAATAATAACAGTAGCTGCTACAAAATTGCATTTCATATCTCAGTTTTGAAATGTGTAATGGGGACTGTAATGTGAATTGACTTTGAGCTATGTTCTTTCATAATAGCAGTTTATAGTATGTGATTTCTTTTTTATGTTTGAATTTATAAAAATGTATAAATGCTATTGTTTTACTACATACAACAATATAACAAGAGTCATTTGCATCTACTGGAGACTCAACAGCTGTAGCATTTAGAACCATGGCTTTCAGAATGTATGTAATAGTAGGGCATTTACCCCTGCAAAAAAAAAAAAAAAGTATCTTAACTTATTAGTATACTTCAAATTAGGTTTCTGTTTTCCCTGTCCATGTTCACTGAATGAATCGGGTGAAAGAATTTAAAATACTAGTAATATGTCAGCAGCATCAGGATGACCATATTCAATGAAGTAAGCAGTGCTGAGTTTATTTCTTGTATATTTCTTGCATATTGGCTTTTATTTCAAAGTACATTAGCATTGAATACAAAACAGATTTGTTTTTATTTTGGGGTGTACTTCTTGCACCCCTTCCATGTCTGCCAACTATTCAGCCTTCCCCTATCTGACATGAATACAGTTGATCTTTCATTGTGAGAGACATTTGGAAAGGTTATCATTCCGGCAGCCATGAGAGTTGCTTGTGTCTTCAGCAGAATATAGGAGAATAATATCTATATCAGTCTAAGTCCTTCCCTAGATGGGAGAAACAGGCAATTATCTTCATTGCAGGGGACATTATGCCTTCTACCCATGCAGTCCACATTCATGTGACTATCTCTCACTAGTGACTTGGTGCACCATGTGCTCATCCCCATGTCAAGGGCCCTGCTCCTTCTTCCAAAGGATTGTGACAGCACATCTTCAACTTTATCCCTTACACCAGAATGGGAATGCTCATGTTCTGCAGGATCCATCATGACGGTGAGCCACCAATCAAACTTAAGTCACCTTGCCATAGTCAGGGGGCTCATCCCCCTTAGAGCTGGCATGTCCTGTTGTTAAAAGGTTAAGAAAATATTTTAGAGTGTCACGTACAATGTTTAAAGAAAGGGTGAACCTCATATTGCTAATATGCATTATCTTCTTTATTTCAATATATTCCAATAAAATGTATTATGAGATCTGTGTAGTATTCTTTAACATTTAATATTTACTGATTATTTTGTATTTGAAAGACTCTGACTTTGCTTGTTGCATTTATTTTGTTAACAACATTGCCTTATGAACATTATCCTGTGTATTGCAACAAGGATACTTGATTTTGAATGCCTTAATAAAGATTGTAACTACTGAGGAAAATGCCAGAAACAAATAGAAAGTGAGTCCATCTAATTACTAAAGTTTAAAACAACATAACGTTAATAAATGAAAAACACAACGGCACACATCTAAATGTGTATACTCTTGTCTCCTTTTTTTCTTGGCCAGAGAAACAATGGAGAAACAACTGTTACAGGGTACAACTACTCTGCATATATTTCAAAATGGTTAATTTCTCAGGATTATAAGATAGTCTTATCGTTTTGTTTATTGGTAGAGTAAACATTATAAAGTCAAATGGATAATGTCACAGAAGAGCCTCCTTCTGATTAGCCTGAATGTGATCATATAAATAAAACATTAAACATCAAATGATCGGATGTTGCTTCTGTAGTACTTATGATGGCTCATGTGATTCTCTAGGAAATTAACTCCCTTTGAATGTTGTCTGAAGTTGTATTGATATTACTTATCATCTGGAAAAGTCACGTGACTAATCATTGTCTTGATTATATGTGTTTCAGACACTGATAATTCATTTGGTGCATTGTAGGCTTCACTACTCAGTTTATGAAACTGCTGTCAACATGTATAAAGGAAATATTTGTGACACATTTCAAGTGATTACAGCAAACCTGTTACCCTGAAGAAGTAAACCGTGCCTTGTTCTGGTGGCCAGTTGAACTTGTGGTACAGTACTCATAACCTATGGAGTTATACTGATGGAATAAAATTTATTAGGAGGCCAGAATGTTTATTCTAGAAATAGTTGTGGGACTGGTGATGGGAAGAATGAACAGCCCTTTCTAAAGAAAAGTACTGAATTATTCTATAGCACATTTTATAAGTACCATTCAGTCAACCTTGACAAATGCAATAATACTCCATATTATTCTATGAGACATGGATTTCAGAACTATCTGTTTGACAGTGTGGCACTTTACATTTTTTTAATGTAACTACATACAACATAATGTGGTGTCTACGCTGAAAAAGATCAATTTGGAGCATACAGGATGCGATGGATGAATACTGTCTTTACCAATAATTAAAATAGCATTGCTTAGTGCATGGATAGTGGCATTGTATTTACAGTACAGAAATTCCAAGCTGCTTTGAGAGTCTTCTGAATGTAACTCCGCCCATTTTATTTTTTTGTCTGATAGAGAATTCTCTTGTGTTGCTCAGCAAGAAATGTGGAATGCCTTATTAAAGACATCTGTTTTTCACACATAATTATTTTTGTTAACTGCCACACATTTCTCTGGTTTTATACTGATTATTTGCTATATCTGAGGCCAGGGATTATATGAAGTAGAAGAAGAATGCAACTGCTTTGGGTTACAGATGTCACTGTGAAGAAATAAACACAATTACTGGGTATGACTTATAAAGAAAATCAATAACAAGTAGAACGCAAGAACCAGACTATTGGCAGCATACACATGCACACAAATATATGGACACACAAACACACACACACACACACACACACACATACATATATATATATATATATATATATGTATATATATATATATATATATATATATATATATATATATATATATATATATATATATATATATATATATATATATATATATATATATATATATGACACAAAAATGATTAAAGTGTGGTGTACATCTCTCAACTTTTCTTTAAAAAAATATATAACACAATGTATTGTGAGTGGGTAGAATGTACTACACAAAATAAAACTTCAAATGGGACATACAAAACTCAGCAGAATCAAAGCAGGATAAATCAAGTAATGGGAATTGAATGAATGAATACGTGTATGGTACATTAAATCAGGTCAAACTAAACAATGCAATTTCAGTGTAAATTAAATTATTAATAATTTATTGGTCCTGCATACAGTATGCGGCAAGCACCTCACACACTCTGTGCAGCAGTATTTGCCCCTGTACACCTTAACTTATTATCATCTGAGTTCCTACAATCTGAAGTGATTATATTTCAATGATATTATGCAATTTGTGATCAGGGCTCAATGGACCATATATACCCCTTCTTTTGATCTTTTATATGGGACCCGATTCATTAATAGCTGCATGACAGCACACTACTTGGTATTCAATAAACAGCTCTACACAATGGGTAGAGCCACCAAACAAAGTGAAACAGTGGAATATGCTAATGAAAGCATAAAGAGCTGAAGAACATGATAATTAACCAAGGAGCATGGCAGAGCTATTCAGAAATTATAAAGTAATCATGTATACTCAGTGCAGCCTTTTGCCCTGTACACCAAAACTCTTTGTGATACAGGCATGATTATGCTTAGAAAAAGAAAAAAACATGTTAGGGGTTTCTGCTGCTATTAATACGCTGTATGCACAACAGACGTTAATTCCAGGTGCTGCTGCTGCTGCCAGACCTCGGACAAGAAGAAAAGGGTGTTTAGACACCATTTGTCTTATCTTGGACTGCATGACAGAAATTGTTGAGAGATACAGGATAGACAGGAAAACACAGGAGGAACTGTACACCCTCTGCCGTCCCTACCTCAGGCCCCAAATAAAGTCATGGAGAATCCATCTCAGATCCACAGGGGATATATTTGGGATGTCGAAAGCATCAGTCTCTAGAATATTACATCAGTTTTTTAAATGCATGACTACTATATGCAAGGGATCACATATGTTTCCCATGTACCCCACAGGAAAGAGCAAGAAGCATGCAGGGATTCTCTACAGTAGCATACTTCCCTGAAGTGTAAGGGACCCTAGATTGCACACACACACACACACACACACACACACACACACACACACACACACACACACACACACACACACACACACACATAAATAAAAGCCCAACTTGGTGAACAGGTAAGGGGGTACATCAACAGAAAAGATTTCCACTCTATAAACTGTTAGGTTGTCTGTATTACCCAAGGGATCATCTATAATGTCTGTACAGGTGACCCAGTCAGTTTCCATGACTCACATATATAGCACACTTGTGAGCTGTACATGAGGTTTGCTATGGATGACATTCTTCAAGGGTATCTAGTGGGGGATGCAGGTTATGCACTGGAGCCCTGACTCATGACACCCATGAAAAACCCATGTGTGTGTGTGTGTGTGTGTGTGTGTGTGTGTGTGTGTGTGTGTGAGAGGTAGTATGGGCAAGTGATTTTTTTTTATTATGTGTTGGACTAAATGAAGAAAATCATGCACTAATCTAGCACTATGTCCTGGCATCTCAGACATGTGAGCCATGCACAGTAGAGTTGGCAGTTCAGCGTCATCACCACTGATCACAGAAAACACCTTTGCCAGGAGTTGAACTGCTACTTCCATGGCCCTAGCTAGAAGTTGGGGTACTACTTGAATGTGTGCGATGTCTACTGGATGAGCTTTCCTTTCAACTACATCTAGGACCATGACCCATTAGCCTATCACATCTGGGTGTGGACACTGCAATCACTGACAGAGCAGCGAATGCAGCATCACAATGGGAGTGGGATCTTGCATGGCCATGCCTGCTAACAGCAGAAGATGTAGCAGCTCTGTAGCCATGTGGATCCCCACTTTTCCAAACAGATATTCCTTCACAGACACTGTCCAATCCAGTATGTTGTTCCTCTTGTCCAGGGAGTTACCCACACAGTTCAGGGATTCACTAATGACAGAATGCATGACATTTAGTAGTCACACAGTCTCTTATGGGGTCCTGGTGCAACATCTTTGTGCCTGCACTACAGCCCTACACATAAGTCTGATGGCACCAAGTGACACACCAGCATTAGAAGGAGGGTGGACAGCAGGCCTCCTCCAAGACTCCTGTGTGCAGCATGCCCTCACAACAATGGGAAGAAGCAACCAGCTCTACAACTTTAGTAAACACAATACCTTGATTAATGGTGTCATCCTCAAACTGTCCTATATCAGAGGTGTCCATGTCATGGGTATGCATAGGCATACTGACTATGTCTGAAATATGGGCAGGGGATGTGGGAGCCACAACTTCAGTGTCAGACTGACCCTCTGCACTCCTAGACATCAAGTGATAGGAGTCCCACAGTGCAATTCTCTAGATCTCCTATGACAACAAGCAATATACACAGCAAACAGAATGGAGAGATAAAAAGTCAGCAAGCAAAGGAGAGTAGTAGTGCTGAAATTGAATTCAACCTCAAGTCTTGGTGAGTACCTTCATGAGATGGACCCTGTTTTTTACAAAATCTCACCAAGGTGACACCTAAATATATAGACTGTATTTATATAGAATATATCATGGACAGAAGTAGGTCAAAAAGTAAAAAATATAGCTGGGTACACATGACCCAGGATAAAAAAGTGCCCAATCCTGGTAGGCACACTGGTACCAGGACTGAAAAAGATGACAGTGGAGAATCCACAAAATATGGAAACATTCATTCAATGGGGTCAGACCAGGCCCAAGGGAAGGATGCCCCCCTGTTGTAGAAGGAAGTAGTAGTCCACAAACATCACAAAAACTGATAGGCCAAAGAACAGCCATAAAGACAATAGAGTAGACTACTGAAGATAAGAAAGAAATTAAGTATTGTTACTATGATGCACAAATCCCAGAATTTCCAGACACAAGATATACAAAATGATTAAGAGAGAAATTAGAAGAAAAATACTTCCACAAAAAAAAAAACTGTCAGAAGCTTAAAATGAAAACTTGTGTTCATTAATACAACAGATTTGTGAAGCAAAGTATATAAATTAAGAAACTTTGATCTGTTTGGAAAAAGAAGCAACTGAGAAGTGTGAAAATATAAACAACAAAACCTAGAGATATTTGAAAAGTTGAAAAAAGAAATATGGACATGGGAAAGAAATATGATATTGATATGGTGCAATATTTATGCAAAGGAGAAAGCCAAATTAATCAATGTAAAGAAGGCAGCCCCAAAGATATTCTAAGAGAAATAAAGCCAAAGGCATCCAGATATGGAACATTTTACAACAACAATAAAAAAATATATGTATCACAAAGATGGAATGTAGAAAAGAAGATTAGTAAAGTAGAAGTTAAGAAAATAGAAGTTGAAGTTATGGAGTGCCTGCAATGTGAAGGATTTGGTGTAGAAGGTCTAACATAGGTTATATCACAGCATGATGGAGTGGGTCCCCAAAGTAAGAAGAAACAAGAAGATCAGGAGACATCTGAAGAGGAAATATGGACATGGGAAAGAAAAAGAGATTTAATATGGTGTAATATTTATGCAACGGAGAAAGCAAAACTAATCAATAAAAAAGAGCAGCACAAAAGACATTTGAAGAGAAATACAGGCAAAGGAATCCAGACATGGAAAACTTTAAAATACAAAAAATAAGAAAACAAAGAGGAAAAGTAGAAAAGGAGATTAGTAATGGAGACGTTAAAGAAATAGAAACTGAGGTTATGGAGTACCTGCAAAGTGAAGGATTTAGTGTAGAAAAGCGAATGCAGAAAGCATCACAACAGGATAGAGCAATGGAGATCCAAATTAAGGGGAAACCAGTGTAACAGGAAGCAATTGGTCAGGTGCCATATCAAGATATTTTGGAGCCTCCTACAGGAAACCAGTATAAACATTCACTTGCAGCTAGACAGCAACGGAAGGAATGGGAAACTGTGTAAACTCTGATGCAGTCAATGTTGAGGAGTGATAGGCCACTAAGTTCCCATATGACAAAGCAATGGATGGCACAGGGCGAAATTGAAGAGAAGGTGCCACAGGAAGATGCTATAGAACTTCCTACAGAATGCCCAATAGAAACAGAAAACAAGAGATGTGCCCTCAGTTTGGAAGAAAATGAGCTAAGAGAATTGTTATTTGATTTAATAGACATAGCTAGATATATTAAGATCAATGAGAGAAATAGACTGCTGAAGTTCAACAAAACCCAAAGAGTAAGAAGTCTGATAAAACAAATGAATGCAGTAATTAGGAATGTCCATAGAGATCCATGCGATATAACAGAAGTAAACAGGATATGCTACTGTGCAGCTAAATTAATAGCTGATAAAGGTCTACCACAAGAGCACAGGGTAGTGAGGGAAAGGAAAGGGAGAAATCGAATACCATTGTGGAAGTATCGAAAAGAGAAAACTATAAAGCAATTAAGACAAGAAGTGTCACTGTTAGAAGACTATAGAAAAGGGAATAGATCAACAAAAATACTAAGAAAGATAGATGTGATAAAAGCAATGCACAATACTAGAACAGACCAGGATCTATCATGCACTATCGCAAATAAACTAAAATTTCAGCACAGGTGGAAAAACTTAGACGATATACAGATAAATATAAAGGAAAAGTACAAAATAAGCAATGTTGGGAAACAGGGTAAAAGGAATTGGAAGACTGCCAAAAAAAAAAATAGATACATTTTGGAGAAGTATGCATGAAGTTCCTGTGGAATATAACAAATATGCTAAATAAATAGAAGAAGTAAGAAGTTTAAAGGTGCAGGATATGAAATGGGATGAAGTAACAGCCAGAGAAAGTGAAACAAAGTTAAGAAAAGCCTCTAATTGGAAAACCCAGGCCCGGATGCAGTACCTAACTTTAGGTTAAAAGTATTAACATCTTTGCATGAAGATTTAGCCATGAGTAAGAAATATTTATATGAGCACCCGGAACAGACACCAACCTGGCTAAGAACAGGCAAAACAATGATCCTACTTAAGAGTGAACCTTCAAGTTACCCTAAAAATTATAGACCAATAACTTGCCTTTCGACAACAAATAAACTACACATGGGAACTGATGCTGACATTGTTCATAGTCATTTAGAAGAAAACTCAATTATGGCAGTAGAACAAAAGGACAATAAAAGAAAGTCATATGGAACAAAGGATCATTTGTTGTTAAATAAAGCCATTGTGGCAAACTGTAAAAAGGGGAATAATCTGTGTATGGCATGGATTGACTACAAAAAAAAATTGATAGTATCCCACATTCATAGATAAAAGAGTGCTTAAAAATGTATAAGATATTGTGGATAAAAGAGTGCTTCAAATGTATAAGATATACCTTACACTGATTGACTACATTACAATGCCCATGAAACAGTGGCAGATCACTTTGCAATTAAGCCATGGACAGATTATTATCCCAGGGATAAAAATTCAAAGGGGGATATTCCAGGGTGACTCTCTGTTACTGTTGTTATTCTGCCTTGCCATTAATCCATTAAGCTGTTTACTTAACAGCTTAGGCCATGGCTATAATTTAGCTCCTACAAAACAACAAAGTGTGAAGACATACCTTCTTTTTGTCAATGATTTAAAGCTGCATAGTTCATCAGATGAGGAGCTGAAAGTACAGCTGGGGTTGTCAAAACTTTTTCAGATGATATAAGAATGCCATTTGGTCTTGATAAGTGTGCAAAAGCAACCTTTAAAGCAGGAAAACTGCAGCACCAAGAAAACATCAGTTTGGGAAAAGAATGTGATATAAAAGAACTTGAGCAAGTGGGAGTGTATAAATATTTTAGAATTGATGATTAACAATAAAACATGAACAAATGTGAATAAATTTACTAAGTAATACTTTAGAAGACTTAAATTATTTCTGAAAACAGCATTGACATATACAAACAAAATCCAAGCTATAAACCAATTTGCTCTTCTGTTCTAACTTACAGTCTTGGAGTGATTGACTGGTCCCGTAATGTGTTGAATAGATTAGATAGGAAAACAAGGATGCTTCATGCTCACCAAATAACTTATAAAAATCAGTGTATACCAAGGTTATAGATTCCCCGTTCCAAAGGAGGGGTGGGCCTCCTTGAAACTACATGTCTGGATCAGCAATCATAGGACTCCACACATATCTGCTGACCTCACAAGACCCAAATGTAGTGAAAGTTTTGAAACATGAGGAGAATAAATGTACAATGACTTCTCTGCTTAATTTAGCAGAAGTACATCAGTGTCTAGCAGGAATGGAAATCAAACCAGAAGTAGAAAAAGTCAGGCAGCAAGTGAATGTCCAAAAAACAAAAGAAAGAATATAAGATGAAGAACCAGATGAGAAGGTAAGAAATGTGGAAAAAGCATAAATATAGTTGCAAGTATAGAAAACTTCTGGAAGAATCTCATGTTGATCAGGAACAAACACAGGAATGGTTAAGGAAAGGTGAATTCAAACCAAGAGATAAAAGGTTAATATTGACGGCCCAAGATAGTGGCCACACACACATTGGTTTACAAAGTCTATTGGACATGTTGGAGAAACAGACAAATGTAGGTCTTGTAAAACCAAACTGGAAACAGTCACAAACCTTGTTGCTGGTTGTGACAGTTTAATGGTAGAAGGACTATATACTGAAAGGCATAATAATGTGGCAAGCCTGTTGCACTGCGGATTGTGCAAACATTATAATACTGCAATGGCTGAAAAACACTGGAAACATGAGCCACAAAGCATCATAGAAAATGATGAGATTTATATCACATGGGATCACCCACTACCAACAGTTCAAAAGATAGATGCTAGAAAACCAGATATAGTGGTCCAAGAAAAGAAGACAAAAGTAGCATTGATCATTGAAATCACCACACCCAGTGACTCTTGCATACAGAAAGACACAAAATAATAAAATATAATTTGCAGGCAGAAATGAGAGTAATGTGAAATATAGATACCCAGACAGTTGCAATAGTAGTAGGAGCAACGTGTCTTATAAAAAATAATCTGCAATTATATTTAGATATGTTTCCAATCAATGTAATGCCATACAAATTGTAGAAGGAGTCATTACTGGGCACATTGTGGGTGCTGCGAAGAGCACTTTTGGCTGACATGAAAGATTGAAGCAATACTAATTTCATGAACTTTAATCATACTTTGACATAGGAATGGGGTCCATTCCCATCATAGTATTAGAAACCCAAAATATCTGGAGAAATTAAAAACAAACAGAAAAACAGAGAATATGAGAGGTATGTGAAACTTGAGCAAAAGCAACACAAATTTTAATCTCATGTAGACCTGAATCTACCTTATAGACAGTAATGCGAATAAACAAATGTGTGCTTACCATGTGCAGGTGAGCTGGTAGCCTGCAGTCCAGGTATGTCTGCATGTGATGAAGGGAGAGGAAAGAAGAATGATAAGTACCAGAATGCAAATGAAACAAGAAAAATAGAACAATCCCCTCCACAGGTGCAGATTAAAAATGTTCTCATACAAAAATGCAGTGAGCAGTTTGATTACCTCCCAAAAAACATCTTCCTCTATTTCTCCATGACTGGGTCATCTGACTCAGTTATCACTTGCTCTCTCTCTTGCTATATATATATATATATATATATATATATATATATATATATATATATATATATATATGCATATGTGTGCGTATATACATATATATCAGACATGTAAGATATAAGCATATAAAGCTATAACAATGACACTTACATTTTACATATCTAGAAGGTCTTCTTGTGACACTCTATGTCTGCTGTCCACATCTGCACTAGTGTCAAGGATTCTGTGGGAACCCTCTGCCAAGCTATCTGGATCTGTGACAGTGGACAGGAACTCCTGTGTTTCAGTTAGTGGTAGTTTGGTAGCAGGACTAACCACCCACATACACCTTCTCATGGGCAACAGCAGCTGTCCTATGATGGGCAGAGGGTATTGTATCACTTTCCCAGTGTCATATCTGGGAGTAGGTACTCCCATGCTCTCTGACAGCATTAATGCTGTTGACCACCTGCTGCCATATCCTGTCTCAAGCAGATTGGGCAGCTCTACCTCTCCCTAACAGAAAAGCTCCATGGTGAGATAAGGCCTAGGCAATGACCGCATTTTCTGCATCAGTGTATGGTGGCTTGGGGGGTACAAATTTCTTCTTGGGGTGCCATGTCCCTGTATGAAATGAATCAGAAAACAGACACATAATTTCATATATAATACACATACAAGATGGTAGTAAACTTAGTTATGTATGATTGCATGCATCTATCATGCACAGAAAAATTTAAAAGTTACTGTTCCCTATGACTGCACAAAAGTTAGGACTGACCCCACAAATAAATATTTCCAAATCAAATATCAACAAGAATCTATAGCAGTTTCTGTTATGCAGACAACATAGGTCTGTGTAATACATTAGAGCACTAACAATAACAATTCAAATGTAGCATTAGAAATGTAAGACAAAATTAATATAAGTGACATCTGCATGACTGTGGAAGGCAGTCATGTAGAAATCTTACATAATACAGTTTTCTTTCTGCTAACTAAAACAGATAAGATTGCCAGACCTTTAAAATGTTATATTTCACTCATCTGCAATAACAGTGCAAACCTCAATTAAATACAACCTAAAATATAGGTCACATGAAGCATTCTTTGGCATACATCTTATAATGTAGACATGGGTATGCCAAAGGAAAGAGCTAAAAGAAAAAACATTAAGATAAAAATGCTTTTCAGGAGTCAGTGCAACTCACCTCTTCATGTTAACTAAAAGCATTATGTAAGAAAAGCAACATACATTGACAATACAGCAGAATAGAAATTAGATAGTTCACCAAATGTGCTTATTTAGCAGTACTGACCTCTCTGGATCTAAACACTCTTCCCAGTACAGTTACAAGGGCATTATTTACATGATTATCTTTTTATAGTTCAGAGTTAGTTCTGTGAGTACTGTGAGTATGCAAATGATGTGTTAAATCATTAGCATGTAATTTGCATTAGGTAGGGAATATAAACATGGTGTAAGGACCTATATGATCACATGTACATGTCCTATGGATGCAAGTATGGACATTGAGAAGTGTTATCTGCTAATGGCTTGCAGGTGTCTATGATTAATCTGACTGCAAGAACACTCAAGATTTCACAGTCTCCCCTCTTTGATGTACACTTACTGAGGTTGTGTCAGGGAGAAGAGACTTACCAAAAAGTCTAAAGGTATGTTGACTGATTTAGGAGAGCAATATTCCTAACATTCAATGCTGGCTTTAATGATCACAGTAATTGCTCCTAGGTAGGAACTTTTGTTCATATTCAAATGAATACTTTAAGCATTGATACAGATGAAAATGCAATAAAACAGAGATAGAATTGCAATGAAGAAATCACAAATAAAGGAATAAGGCACAATAAAGAAAGAGAGGAATATACAGTACCTGCAGTGTTTGCAGTCTTTCTTTAACATTGTATGAGCACATGCGTATCCTGTTACATACATACATACATACAAATATTTTAAGCACTGGCATTAATGCCCTTCTAAATATCTGGTGTTACCCGGATGTCACTAGGACAACGTATCACCCCTTTTGTGAAGCCAAACTGTTTTGCATAAGATTTTCTAAATATATCTGTAATCTGTTGTGTCTGAGAAGAAATTTTAGAATCTGCACACAATTTATCAATTTGTTTGTCTTTACTCCTTCCACGTTATGTATCTATAAAAAGGTTTCTTATTATGCTCAATATCTTTATAGAAATTTTCTTCAAAATGTTCTTGATCTTGTCTCATACTATGCTTAATCTGTTTGTCCAGCTTGTTTATTTCAAATTTTAAAGTTGTAGTTCAACCTCTGTTCCATTGCTTATATTTTTGACTCTCACCTTAACCAAATATCTTGTTCTTATGGAAATATTTCCCTCTGGTGTTGGCAATATCATAATCATCCAGGCATTTAGTGTCAAATTAGAAAGAACAAATTTCATAACTTCATAAATTGTTTCTGTTGCACTTTCAATGTGACCTGATACAATGCCACTTTATCAGTACATCTAAACACTTTTCCTCCTTGCTTATATATGTGTTTGCCTGTGGCAAATATGGGAAATACTATTAAATTATTGTTCGTACTACCCTTGTTTGAGTGTTCAAATCCATACAGGCTTCTGTTGCAAGATAGCAAAGCTGATTAAACTGAAATCTACATTTTTAAGTATTTGATCACCAATTGTTTTTCCTTTTATCATTTGGGTATCATTTGGCATTATGTTCCATTGACTTGCAGCATTCACTAGCAGTGAATGGAATTTCACTGCCCAAGGTAAACGCTGACTATCTTTATTCGGATTGTCATCAATAGTGCAATGAAGACTAGAATTGTTGCACTTTCCTCAGCAGTCTGGACAGTAATGAGTGAAGAAATTCAGGTTGTTGCAATCCTATCTCTGTGGCATAATCCCCGGGATTCATGAAGCTTGCGCCAGGCGCAGGTGTAGCATAGGCGGTATTATGCCAAATATGGCCGCCGAGCGATTCAGGTACGATCCAATTCCACGTGCACTACCAGCGTACGCCAGATCTGCGCAGCCCTCGGCTTAGGTATGCTAATCACCCCATGTACAGTGCCGCACCATGCAAATGAAGGTACATAGCAATTCATGAAGTGGTGCAAGCGTAGTGTAAGCTCACAGAAATGTAAACCAAAAAAAAATGGTTTACATTTTTCCAAACAGAACATCGGAGCTATGAAAGCGGACCAGACTCATGTATTACAAAGTTAACATATGCCAATGGCTAAATATACAGCCAATGGCATAAGAAAAGATGCACAACACCTAAAAAACAACATTTAATGCCATGTCCACAGTAACGCAAAGTACAACCGCAGGGCATGTCTGCACAAACGGGAATAAAAAGAAAATATATACAAATGTCATAAAATCGCAATGTAAGACAAATCATGATTTCACCATAATACTCAATGGTATGAATGGTACACCACAACCAAGCTGCAAGGGTTGCTAAGGGTCTGTGACAGTGTTCGGTGCGGTAACTAGGAATTAGTAGTCAATGCCATGCAAATGAGGCAAGTAATAGTGAATCGCAAACATCCCGCCGGACTAAGGATATACCATACGGCGCAGTGCTACAACACCAAGGAGTGGTTTACAGGTATACATGACATCAGCAGTGGGGTGTGCCACCGTAGCTGTAAACACATTGGAGCAATGCAAATCCAGCCTGGCCATTGCTAAGCAAAGCTGCAGGACAAGGGTGGGGATGTAGGTATAGCATCGTTTAGCTGAGAGCACATATGGTGCCCGAAAGCGCATGTGTATGGGGATGAAAACATGCCCGAAACCTGGTAAGCAGACGCATGCACCATGCACCATAGCTTAAACAGGAAAGTTAGGAGAAGACAATAAGGAAATGCCACAGTAGGGTAATTGGAGTACAACTGAGCAATTAACACCTATTAACTCACAGTGGGCAATCAACGGCAGCTGACAAGTCTGCTCGCAGAAACCTGCAAAACAGGATAGGGGCGGTGTCGGATTGCAAAGAAAAGAGAACTGTCATAGCAGAGCAAAGCAAACCTGCAGTAGACTGGCCATAGAACACATTACGCAAGATAAGCCAGGTTTAGGAAAGTACAAATGAAAGCAGGCTGCTGGATGCATGCCAGAAAATGGGAGGTGAAACATTGAGAAATGTAAAGGGAAGGGCAAGAGGTAATCCACGGCAGCCAAATGTAATTCAACACCAAAGGCACCACAATAATAGTACCTGTCATAAAACACATAAGATACCCTGCAGCTACAATCGTACATACACACCATATGACATCATCAGTGTTCACAGCACAATAGTATAAAGTGTGAAAGCACCTCACACACACCTGTGTATTCCCAAACACTGCACCGTCAGTGTAAACAGATGGGGAACTTTTACAATGTACATGTTGGGAGCTGCCATAGCTGTGATTCATCACCATGTGTTAGAGACTGAAGGTGTTGTGGAGGATGATGCTGATAAACACCGCAGGCCCCGGAAGAGGAGAAGAGTGTTCAGACCAAGGGTAACCTACCAGGGGCTACATGATCTGGAGATAGTAGAGCATTACAGGGTGGACAGGGACATCTTACAGCAAATAGTTGAGCTGTGCCGGCCATGCCTGAGATCCAGAAACAACAGATGGGAACCCATCCCAGTGGACACGAAGGTATGTGCAAGCTTGCGAATAATAGCCACAGGTACCTTTCAAAGGCCAACTGGAGATATAATGGGGATCTCATAGGCATCAGCATCCAGGGTACTACACCATTTCCTGGATGCCATGTTACCGCATGCCAATGAGCATATACACTTCCCCCGAACTCAGGAGGAGTTGGCCAGCAATATGCGTCTCTTCCACCATGTGGCGCACTACCTGGAGGTACTGGGTGCGATAGACTGAACGCACATACATATCAAGTCACCACCCGGTGAGCATGGTAGGCGCTACATAAACTGCAAGGGATACCACTCCATCAACTGCCACGTCATGTGCAATGCCCAGGGCATTATCATGGATGTGTTTGCTGGCAGCCCTGGAAGCTACCATGACTCCCACATCTAGCATGCCTCACAACTGAATCAGGTATTTGTCAGGGGGGACATCCCACATGGCCACCTTGTGGGGGATGCTGGCTATGCACTGGAGCCATGGACGATGACTCCCATCAGAAATGCACACACACCCATGCAAGAACGCCATAATGAGGCACACGCACAAACCAGAATCATCATAGAGCATGTGTTCGGGATGCTGAAATCACAGTTCCGTTGCTTGGACATATCTGGTGGAGCCTTGCAGTACTCTCCAGGCACGTGTGCCCACATCTTCATAGTATGTGCCATGCTACATAATATGTTCCTGCGGAAACAGCTGCAGCAGGGACATATTGGTGAAGGCCCTCACAGCCCACTGCAATTGCCAAGGCCATCACAGGCACAGAGGGAGTCAGACCATGAACACCCTGTGCCAGCCCTAGTAGGCAGACAGAGGCATGCCCAATATGCCTATGCCTTGGCAAAGAGGGAACGTATAGCACATACTCTGACAGTGTAGGCCCCTACGGACTGACACACCTCTCCACCTGCACACACAGTAAAATGGATGGCACACACACACGACCACCTGTAAATTGTAATGTATAGGTGGCCTACTGTGTGAATCCTACATAGGCAGCCCTCAACCATTGCACAGACAACAGCTATTGGAACAAGGAATGTCATCACCTGAACAGTACACGCACCTATTAGCATATTTTGGTACTGTATGTATAGGTTCCTAGGTACATCGGTAGATACACGCCCGATTGTCAGAGGCCATTCATCAATCGAGGAAAACAGTGTCTGCTGTCACCACCACATCGAGTAACCAACTGTCCCTCAGTGGAGCAGAGCCAATTGCGGGATCCATGTGTGTAATCACTGTTCCCCACACACTCTGCATGGATTCCCTGGTGTGTTAATGAGGGGCTCCATATAATGTAATCATGGATGTAGTGGCAAAGCATGGGGTGTACCCATGACAGGTATCTGTCACCCCAGTATGCTCCACCTATGGTTGTGTGAAGGTGTAGCACATTATAGTGTGTGGCTCACTGTGACATACATTCCCAATGCTGGAGCACATCCATTAAACATCACTTGGACATACCATTAATAGGTCTCATCCATATGTAAACTAACTGAGTTACCCATTTGATTGCAGTATGGAGTAAGAGCCGTAGTACAGTCCACATACAAAACGCCATAACATGTGTACAAATCCCAGATGCCCAAGTGGCAAATGCACTGACTGTCGCGCATGTTCCAGGTTCCACATCCTGTAAGGGACGTTACGTAATCCTGAAGGCACGAATAATGGATGTTGGATGCAGGTCATCAGATCAGGTTTAGCACATGTTAGCGGGAATATGCGTTGCCCATTGCTGGTAAGCGTCGTTTAAACATGAATATACGGATATGCGTGAAACAGGGCTAAGCCTCTCTGAATATCGCGCAGATCACGGTCAGTGATGTCCAGAACAGGTGAAACTATCATTATTCACCCCTGTACTAATAGTGCCTGCTCTGAAGGGTAAAACAACCACTGCCAGGAGTAGAACATGCAATCATGTACACAATCACTAAACACTAAGCTACCCAAGATGTGCCAACAGCAGGTGTGTAATGTGACAGGTTCAAACACAAATGTGCGGAGTCCAGGAAACAGTATACACCGACATGTACACAATGAAAGGTGTATTCTCCCTTTCACTCTCTCTCTTATATATATATATATATATATATATATATATATATATATATATATATATACACATATATATAATAGAGATAGAAAGGGTGATAATGTTGATATATACGGATTCACCTATATCTGCAAATATATAGATTGGTCAACGACATGTACACAACCATGGAGGTAGAAATAAATAGGATACTGGCAACTATGGAATGTGTCACATACCGACACACGTAATCACGAGGCTTAAAGACCAAAAGAACACAGTACGGGAACACTGGAACTGCATGTAATATTATCACGATATTAATGGACATTTAGTTATTGCTGCCAGTGTTGCGGTCCATGTAGGTACTGTGCTCAACTGTGTTTGTGATTGCTGTAGTCTTTGTATGTGTGTGTTGAGGGTGCCATGTGTGTTTCCATGGGATTGTAATGTGTGTGTGTGTTAGTGCTAACTCTGAGGTAGATCATTACGGTAGGTGTAGTCATAGCTGGCCGTAGGCATATGGTTACCACCTGTCCCACTTTAAGAGGGACAGCCCCTCCCTGGGCAGTTGTGTCCTGACAAAAAATATTAAAAAGGGCAAATGTCCGAGATTGTAGGACATAATTATGTCCCATATATTATGTAATAGTTGCATTAAATAGTCATGCCTGTATCTACAAAATGTAAATGTTACATGAAACATGATAAGTAGCTAAAGTGCTAAAAGAATAGGTATGTATTCAGGATAAAAGTATGTTCTATTCTGTGTACTGACCATGGGTATGTGTCGGCCTGTAAACACCGATGTGTGTCCTGCAAATGTCCCACTATGGCCATTTGAAAAGGTGGCAGCCCATGCCAAAGAGGTTCAGTCACTAACACAGCCGCAATGAGTGCAAATATCTGTGACAGAAATACACAAGACAGCTGTCATTTAGTAACATTCCTTTACATATTGCTGTATTTCCGGAGGTATGGAAGTATCAACTTCACCTGCATACTATATAGAAACCAATTAACAATGGCTCAATGTATAAGCCCGTAACAACCATAGTTCAGTCTACTAACTGATAGGTCTTCAATTAGGGAAGGAGCCCACACACATATATGGAATATGTAGAAATGCAGTCCCCACAAACATGTATATGCTATGTACACCCACCTACATCTTCCCCACACCTGAAACAATTGCAATACAGACTGCAATAACATCACAAACATCCACTCACTCAATTACATCTGCAGAGGCATTAACATACCTTGTGAGAGACACATTTGTAAAGGCGCCATGTGAAATTGTAGCTGTTGTATAATGGAACAGACGGCGATGGTACAGGTTTTGTTTGCAATAGTCCCTTATCAGATGGTTGAGATGATAGGTACACTCACATGTAGAACCACATACTCTAGCCATCACACACAATCCACGGGGGACATGAATTCAAAATATCCGTGTCTCTACAAATAGCAGTTGCAATTCCTCACAACAAAACACATACAGGCCGTCTCCCCGAAGGTAGTGCAAAAGGGCAACGCCCAAGTGGAGAATTCAATTATACCCCACTGCTGCCATGTAATTGGCAAATGGAGTAGCTGCACAGCTGATGTGCATGTAATAATTTACTCAGGAACACCAAATGGCGGCAGGAAACCACATGTTACAGATATCGACGTATATTAGTATGACTTGCCATACATTCAAACCGTATGCTCATACCATAGAACCGTTTAAACAGTAAAGGTGTAAGAGAGATATTTACGAAGATTCGGAACGCTAACAAGGTATGTAGAACACTCAGTATGTTAGTGTATGTAGAGCCTGGTTTGTATTAATTAAAAGTGTACGCAATGCATAAAGTGGGAAAAGGTATTATGTAGTGATGTCTTGTTGAGCATAGTAATGCTTGTAGAAATTGTGTGTCCTACTGTGGGCCACAAGGTAAACATCACATACACCACAAGGGATGTTACATGAGGGCTTTAAACAGAACAATTCCACACCACCTGCCGTCAGTGGTAGGGTATGTCCAACAAGTACGTGCCATAGCAGGGGATAGTATATGTTGATATACTGTCACAGTAGGCATGTGAATGGGCATATAACAACAATAACATGCCTAAGGTGGTCCTGCTGTACAAGTATGCTTTGCATTATGGGATAATGTGTAAAATATGTGTAATGTACAGTATTGTAGGTAGATATGTCAGATATTCTACACAGCATAACTGTTATATCATGCAAACAAAAGGTATCGTCTATTGGCATGTACAATACACAATAACAGGATACATATGGCTTGTAGTCACGGGACACTGTAACAGCATGATAGCTAATTGAAATGGAAGAGCTACTCAATTAACCATGCACAAAGGACATGTAATAGCTTCACAGGTTCATAGTGAGGTACTATTCTGTCTGGCAAGTCTATGTGTAAGTCCAACTACAGTGTTTACACCGGCAGCACCTCTCTAGGGTAGTGTCCTGTCTTTGAAAAGCAGACCCATGTGTTACCTGCACCTCTGTACATTACAGCCACTGCAGTGATCCCTGGCGTATCAGTGTGACCGCCTACAGAGTCACCAATGACCGGTGTGTTGGGTATGTTATAACACCCTATTGGCTGTAGTTGATGGGCACACATGAGTCTGTGGGCTATAAGTAATTGTTGTTGTGTTTGGTGATGGGGGCTGCCTCTGGTGCCTACACAGAGTATGCAGAGGTTCTGCAAATGTCGTACTCATACTATGTGTGGCCTGTGGTGGTGGATATCTAGTGAGACTATGTGATGAGTGGGGTGTGTTGCAAATGTTAAACGTCCCCACATGAATGTCAGGTTCAGTCTGGGTTGGTGAGAGCATTACCCCCAGCATGGCTACATATGTGCATCTCCCGCAGGCTGTAGTGTCATATGTTGGGAGGTGAGCATTGACTGTGTACATGAGATAATTGCTCTATTGCCACATGTTTGCCATATTCATCATATAGGCAGGCAATAGCACTGGTAAGTGACACTTGGACATGCCTGTATATTCAACCATGTCTCACAAGGTATGTGAGTTATGTGTGTACAACAGCTGTTGTACTGTAAGCAAGCTGGAAATGTAAGGACAGACAGTGTACTTGTAAGAAATGAGTTGGAATGGGTGCTATAGTAATTAGTAGCTCATGAAGTGCTTACATGTTCTGAACAAGTGCTGAACATGAATATGCAATACAGATAGGTTGTTGGATAATATCAACCCACTGCAACCCACAAGTGGAGACGACAGTCATAACTGGAGGCACTGCACTATTACCCTGCTGAGTATGGTCTGCAAGTCTATGAATCTTTATCAACGTAGATGTTAGCAGTACAAAGTAGATGACAGTACAGATGTTTTCACACTGCATAGCATACCTGTGACAGGTCATAGGACATCATCACCATACCATGTTCCAGCTACACTGAGTATACTAGATGTACCTTTGTATGACACAGGAGTGTTCTACCAGTGGCCTGTTGACAGAAGCAACACTACAAAAGGTGTCTGAGTGACATGTGCATATCACACCAGTGTCAGCTACAGTAAAACAGGGTTAATGTTTTGTACTCGCCCCTCATTGTAGCCCATACCACACAGACAAAAGGGAGGCATCTGTGTATGTAAGGATGTGAATGGCCATGACCTAGGAGCAATAGCTGTCTCAGTGTTGTGGGCAACATACAGAATGGGCTTTGTGGGTAAGGTGTGTGACATATGTGCACAATCTGACATCTGATAATAGCATTGTCACCGCTAGGTGAATAACCCTGTACCCATTAACTACCAACTAGGCAGCAGTCAACATTATGGACACTGTGTAAGGGATGGTGCTGTGCAGTTCACCTCCCTGAGTTGGTGACGTCTCCAAGCCAATTAGGTAGTCATACGAGGCACCCATGTCATGACAGGGTGCCATCCATGAGCATGGAGATCATTGGACAGGCATAGTCAGCACTCGGTGACCAATATCGGATCACATATCACCTTTAAGGGGTATTGGCCATGCGTGGATGGGTGATACCAGCCTTCACAATCCTCACCTCCACTATGCAGCATGCTGGCTACCTTGCATAAAGACATGTGCTACACTGTGATATTGGACATGCTACACGTACATATCCTGATCTGAAAGACATATGTCATGGACAGCCACCATCCTACTACAAGGATTGCCACATGCTGGACAGATCCCTGTGCCATACATGTTACATACTCCTGCCATACCATGCAACCCTGTCCATCAAAGCTGCACATGTCATCTCTGTCATACACGGTGCGATGACCGCATGGTAGATGTATTATTAACTGTCTGGATCAGTAATGTGGCACTGATGCACCTCGTGGTGGCAAAATGGCTGTCGGATACAGCTAGAAAACCTTGCCCGTACATGCTGTAGTTGATAACCATCCCTGCAAATGATGTCCGGCTAGCCATTGACCCATGTCTATCACATGTGCAACACAGGCGATATGTGGCAGGATGTTGAACTGCTGTACATTGCTGTGTAGATGTATATGGCAAAACACATGCATGTAAAGGTTTTCATGTGTATGTGTGCATTGTCATTGCTCATGTCCATTAAGGCAGTGTATGTGTTGATATGTGACATATACACAGCATCAAGGTCAACAGCATTACTGTGGACACATCCAAGAATGTGCTGAAAGGTAAGAACACCAGAACAGGCAAACAGACATGCCCACATCAAGACAGCATTCACATGGAGTATGAACAATGTAATGAGGTGACACACATATATGGTGATGATATCCAATGCATAACAGGTGTTACATGTGTGTGTGACACAAACATGTCAGTTGTGTCAGTGTCATGATGAATTGCAAAGATAACTGTTCAGATGTACTAGATTTAATACAAACATATGTGCAGCTGTATCTCTGTACATCTCTGTGATACTGTGACCTGTCTCCATCATTATGTCTTCCAGATAATGCCTCGTTCATGCCTGCCAGCGTATAGCCGCTTGGAGGATGATGCCCTCATCCCGTACCTCCATGAGAACTATGAGGTGTTGTTCAGCCATGTGCCACAGCATGCCCAGCAGCATGACGACCTGTGGCAGGACCTTCGCAGGAGGGTTAATGATGTGGGTGGCCATAACCGCACCTACCAGCAGGTGCGCAGACACTGCACGGACCTGATACGACATGCGAAACAGCGTGCCAATGCAATCACCAGGGAACAAGGTGGAACAGGTGGTGGGCCACCAACCCAGCCCCCACTCACACCCACCGAGGAGCTACTGGCCAGCCTGGGGACACCCTCAGAACAGCATCCACAAACACAAGCTGCCATCGTGGAGGTGGGTGTCTCCCAACCAATGAGCCTGGATTTGCCTGGTTAGTCACTACTGCACATATGACTATTATATCCCATTTAGTTGCATGTGTCACTGTACAATATGTAATGTAACATTATATGCAAGGTATGTTTACACACATGCCGCATACTACAGTATGCTACCCTGTGTATGCACACATGTGCATACTATATGCTATTGTACAGGCGAATGTGTTAACATGCACAGTGCACCCTGTGGCTGTCATACAGTCATGGATAATGTTCAAACTGCTGTGTCACCCCTATACAGGTACCTCTGGCGTGCCGCACAGACATCAGTCCATTGCAGGTGAGACAGTTATCAGTATCAGGCATGTTAATGCATATATCTATTCACCATGTGGTCAGTTAACACATGTACACATAATGTATGGTCCAGTCACGATATACAGGTCGCATCTGTCATCATTCACACTGGCTACCCATGTGCAATATATAGAAACTAAATGAAACACTGACATGAGACCACAGTATCTGTCATTGCTAGATGTGTGGACAGCTGTGCATACAACGGTGGAGGTGTTCAATGTAGGCATATGTATTATACATTGGAACAACACATGTGTGGTACGCAAACAGTACCACACAGTGAGCTGGGATATGGGCAGCCCACAGGAGTCACCATTGTGTAATATGCCCCTGCAATGGGTGCACACATTGTGATGTGCCATCTGACATGTCCCAGACATGTAGTGTACCGGCTGCAATATTGTCTCACTATCCCATAATACATACTCCACATACCAAACATACAACACGTTGTATGCATAGCCCTGTGGACAGTGACATATCTGGCATCTATGGGTGTATGTCATATGGGACAACACAGACATGTGAGATAGATGGCCATCATGAACATTTGGCCAACACATGTTCACACATGGCCATGGAGGATGGCCAGAGACATGTAGCCACACAGTAGATGTGATGTGTATACACCCTGTTGCACATTGTCCACACATGGTCCAACTATAGCCTTAGTTGACTGATTATATAGTTGATGTGGAACACTGGACATCCTAAAAGCCTGTGCACAGCTAGTGGAGGTGTCACTTAATTCGACCATATAAGATGTGTTGAACATCACGACTGTGTCATAGCATGACAGTAGTCACCTGTACAGCTTCCACAGACATTGAGACCACATCAGGCCATAGATACCGTACATTTCCCTTGCTGCTGTAGGACATCACTGTCAGCCGTGCACCTTGTGTGTGTGTGTGTGTGTGTGTGTGGTACATTAATGTCATGTGGGACATGGTGTATTGACAAGTCTGCCATGTGTGGACATGGTTGCCAGGCAGCTAAGACTTTGTAGTAGTTGTGCAGGGGTGTCATCCGTAGGTCTTCCAGTGACCTGTCACATGACACAGCATGGTTTGGTGTGTATACACCTCAGTGACGTGAGTCACAATCCACAGTTACGTAATGTGTATGCACACAGTTATGGCTATGCACTGTGTGCGTATTACACACTGTATAGCAATATAGATGCCTCATGATGCCATGCAATGGCACAGTGTCTGTACTTCACACTGTATAGCAATGTAGACGCCTCACACTACCCTTCAATGCTCATGCACATTTGCTAAAAGTGCATTCTATCTGTAGGGCATACAGACAACAATGCAATGTGATACCCATTACAACGCTGTACATGTGTCAGGACACCATTGCATCAGAAATGTATGCATGTCAATGCACACATCAGCAGATTACATGTCAAGGTTACTTCAGCCATGTGTACTGTTAACCTGTGCTGGTCCACATGGTGTATCACAGGGATGCATGATTACTACCATGATTGTGTGAACTGCATGGCTACTGATATGACACCTGCTTGCTGTTGTGTGCAACCCAGGGAGGTATGCTAACTACCACTATTAATGTCCGAGCTGCATGCCGTCTGCTGTATCACATGCATGCTGCATGCCGTCTGTCAAATCACATGCATGGTGTGTCTGTGTGTCTATTGTAATGTAGAGTCTTTCTTTGCATTCACAGGTTATGTAGGTGCGTTACCCTCCTGCGGTCCATCTGATGTTAGTGTCCCCACAGATACTAGCAGTGATGAACATATGCATGAGGTACAGGCAGGGTTGTCAGGGGCTGGATCTGTGCCATTGGTGGCCATCCCAGCTATGTCCCCCTCTTCCCCGCACACATTGCTCATGCCAACACATACCCCATCACCAGTGGCCATAGAGGAAGGACAGTCAGCGTGTGTTAGCTTGGAACAGGAACATGTGGTGGCTACAGAAGGTGTGTCTCCACACCATGGTGTCAGTGTAATGACTGCAGATGTGCCACACAGGCATGTGGTCAGTGCCACTCGTAGGAGGACCTTTGGCAGACATGCACCTGCAGGACAGAGCGCAGCAGCTGGTGTTACCAGACACATGTTCCAGACTGTAATGGCGGCACAGGCACGTGCTGAATGGCAGAACAGAGAAGGGCAGAGGCTTCAGAGGGCTGCTATCCGTACTCTAAACGACAACATCCAGGCATTGGTAAATGCTCAACAGCAGATTGCTGATGTTCTGGACAGGCGATTGGGTGACATGGTTGGAATCCTTCACTGTGGCATGGCAATCTGCGAGCGTGAGCTGTCTGTGCTGGAACATCTGGTAGGAGTGAGGCGTAGGCCACGTGGACGTAGGCCAGCTACACCACCTAGTGCAGGTCAATGTGAACGAGCCACCTCACATGCCCGCTCCCATAGTGCCGGTAGCAGTAGCAGTGCAGCTGGTGCTGCGCTGTCCACACCAGGACACAGCAGGCCATGTGGACATGGCCCTGGACATTCCCAGTGGGGACACAGTTCCAGTGGACATGTGTCATCAGACAGTAGCCAGTCTGTACCTCCGCCTCGTAGTGCCTGTGCTACCCCTGGCAGGCACAGGTCACGTGGCCATGGCCGGACACAGTGAGCTGTACATCCTGGTCTGTACAATCTGGAGCTGTCAATAATACCCTTGTGTAGGCCTGACAAAAGGCAGAACTGTGTGCACACATACACGCACACAGCAAAAACATCTGTAGGGCACCGCAACACCCACATGCATAATGACCACACATGTCCAATCAGATCACCGGCCCTTACCCACACACATGATGTTATCCACTGGTGCAGCCTATGCCCCTGGCAAACATTATTACCCTGTGCATATGATGATGTCTGTGCCACATCCCTGTCATCCACACCATCAGTGCAGGGACATGCTCATATGGTCTGATGCACAGGGTGAGCAGAATAGTGACATAAGTGTATATTACATTAGTTGTGTACTGTTGACACGCACCAGACATAACATGTAGTACAGGTTTATAATGCATTGTTATATGTTCACAGTATGTGTCTTGGTAACAACGGTAACAGCATGTTGGTAATAATGCCCTGCTTCCCTCCTTAAGGTCTACTTGCATGTGCCAATAAGTAGCAGTGTTTGCAGTTTCACATGTGTAAATGTGGAGTACTCACAGGCATGTATGGCAATACCAGCATGCTACCATTCCACAGATGTCCACACATCTACTGATGCAGAAGCATGTGGGCTGATTAATAGGCTACAGTGGCTAGAGACATGACATCCATACCAGGTCATATCACAGGTATGGTGACATGGTGCGGGGGGTTTACACAGCGGTCTGGCCGATGATAACGTTAGAGGCCACTTGATAGCATGAGGCCTCACTGTTGAGCAGTAATACACTGTCACATTACAGGATGAGAACACACACAGACATACACAGAAACACACAGTAACATGCCCACACTCACGGGGTCAACAACACTATAACCCACACTCGATAGTGTTGTGGTGAGGACCCCTGCCTATGTGGTAATCACCCTCACAGTACTGTGCACCCACACGACGCGACACAGAGAATGAACATGTACAGGTAGCCAGTAAGGCTGAGACCGATGGCAACAACAGGGTAGTAGACTGCATCACCATGAGGGGTTAGGGATCCTGTCTGTTCTGTATGGTAGCATACACCCTCACTCCATGCACCAGACAGCCATACATACATACACACATTCACACACACACACACACACACACACACACACACACACACACACACACACACACACACACACACACACACACACTGTGGAGTCCACAAATGTCATTCACATACAGATAGCTGACATGTGTGTGATACACACACCACCCCTGCCTACGTCATGCTTTCTACACTGCAGTATGAATAGATCTCTACAACAGTGTACAGGGGTGTGTAACAATTGGGATGTCTTCCCCACCATACGTGGCATATATGGTCACACAAGCAAACACACATGGCAGTACTGTGAATCATACACCTGCTATATGATGATATGTCTGACAGACATGCAGCAGTATTGGCCGCATTATGTGTACCAATGCTACCTTTGGCAATTGTGCTGCTATATGCACACGGGAGGATGTAAGTGTTACAGGTGTCAAGTGATTTACAGTGAGTAACACCCTGACCACTGTGTAGGTTGTATGTCTTCACCTTCAAGTAACAGTAACATAGCATACTTTTTGCACATGTAATGGTAGAATGGCTTGTGACACACCTGTGAGCCATCTTCAGCAAACATCCATCGTCAAAGGTGGATCACCACTTTATGTACACACATCCATACCTGATGTACATCCTACCGTACTGTCAGTATTTCACCATATACAGGTGTCAATGATGGGGCTGCATTGCAACTGCATGTTGTAGTTAGGCACAGATGAATGACATACATCAGCTACTGCACATGCATGGTAGCTGCATGCACACCACTACATGTACATGTGTGTTGGTCCTACATTCCTGTCATGTAGCCATGTTTGTATGCATTGCAATTGGTGGACATGTGTGATGACATACATAACACATGGACTGTTGTATGATATGATGGTTGTCATGGGTAACTAGTGCAGAGGGAATGTTACCTCATTCAACATTGCTACCTTATGTACTGTTAGCATTCAACAGCCATGGACCTACCTTCCATGTGCATGCGAGTGATTGCTGTAGCCACTTGTCTGCACGGAGGACAGCAAAAGCTATGCTATGTACATATGTGTTGTGTGTGTGTGTGTGGGCCATGTACATATCCACTGCGATTACATGTATGTCATATCCAAACATGAGTGTTCTTTGGTGTACAGCGACAGTCATCTGTTACAGCTGTGTAAGACCCAGGGCCCCTGTTATGTGTAGAGCCGACCTGGTTATGAACAGTGGTATCATTGCATTGCATAACACATGATGGAACCCTGTCAGTACATGTGTAGTCTGCACAGTTGCTGTAGACCTATGTACAGTCCACTGGTCATGAGTCACATGGTGTTGTAGTAATGTATGGATGTGTATTGCTGGTGCAAGGACATGGTGATGTCTGAGGGCTACATAGTAGAATACGGCATTTACCACTGTGATCTGCACCTGAGACATCTGTGATGGCTCTTGAGTGTGTACTGGTCAGTACATGCGAGTGGCCTTCATGTACGTGGGGACAGTAACACCATACTGTGCCCTTCCATGTTTAGAATCTGTGTGCATGCAAGACAGCCCTTTGCTACTACTAAGTGTGTCAGCATGCCCAGTACGCCGTTGTGTAGATGGACACACAGCACATACTAAACGAACGTGTGATATTACGTGTGTGAGCATGACCAGTGACACCTTGTGTCGGTTATGTGCCTCTGTGTATGGGTATGGCCATTGAAATCCTGTATAGCGATGGTGGTCATCCAGGCAACAGATGTCCATACCCCACGTCAGGATGGATTCCTACATTGAACACACTGGTTGACTGTCTTGAAGGGTGTACTGTCTGTGGCACATCTCCTATCTATGTAGTGTTGTAATAGTGCTCCGTAGATAGTCAGTTGTCCCGCTCACACCACTGCCGTGTGTTTGTCTACGTCTACCTTGGGACAGTAATATGCTTTTAGACTGCTCACTCTCTATACATTCCCTATCGGCGTCTTTGCCTTTGCGGATGATGTCATCCACCTAGAAGTATGCCTCTGGGAGTGCTGTGTTCCAGTAATCTTGGTAGCTCGTTCTGTAACGGCATAATGCTGTAGTGTGATAAGGTAGTTAGGTGTATGTTCGACTCCCAGCCCTGCCAAGTGTGTGTGTGTGCGTGTGTGTTTTCAACTGCCTGGGGACAGAGTAATGCTTTTAGACGGCACACTCCCCATACATTCCCTATCGGCGTCTTTGCCTCGGCGGATGATGTCATCCACCTAGAAGTATGCCTCTGGGCATGCTGTGCTCCAGTAATCTCGGTAGCACGTTCTGTAACTGCGTAATGCTGCAGTGTGATAAAGTAGTTAGGTGTATGTCCACTCCCAGCCCTGCCAAGTGTGTGTGTGTGTGTGTGTGTGTGTTTCCAGTTGCCTGGGGACAGTGTAATGCTTTTAGATGGCGCACTCCCCATACATTCTCTATCGGCGTCTTTGCCTCTGTGGATAATGTCATCCATCTAGAAGTATGCCTCTGGGAGTACTGTGTTCCAGTAATCTCGGTAGTGCGGTCTGTAACTGTGTAATGCTGTAGTGTGATAAGGTAGTTAGGTGTATGTTCGACTCCCAGCCCTGCCAAGTGTGTGTGTGTGTGTGTGTGTGTGTGTGTGTGTGTGTGTGTGTGTGTGTTTCCAGCTGCCTGGGGACAGAGTAATGCTTTTAGATGGCTCACTCTCTATACATTCCCTATCGGCGTCTTTGCCTTTGCGGATGATGTCATCCACCTAGAAGTATGCCTCTAGGAGTACTGTGCTCCAGTAATTTCGGTAGCACGTTCTGTAACTGTGTAATGCTGTAGTGTAATAAGGTAGTTAGGTGTATGTTCGACTCCCAGCCCTGCCAAGTGTGTGTTTGTTTCTAGCTGCCTGGGGACAGAGTAATGCTTTTAGACGGCTCACTCCCCATACATTCCCTATCGGCGTCTTTGCCTTTGCGGATGATGTCATCCACCTAGAAGTATGCCTCTGGGAGTGCTGTGTTCCAGTAAACTCAGTAGCACATTCTGTAACTGCGTAATGCTGTAGTGTGATAAGGTAGTTAGGTGTATGTTCGACTCCCAGCCCTGCCAAGTGTGTGTGTGTGTGTGTATTTCCAGCTGCCTGGGGACAGAGTGATGCTTTTAGATGGCTCACTCCCCATATATTCCCTATTGGTGTCTTTGCCTTTGCGGATGATGTCATCCACCTAGAAGTATACCTCTGGGAGTGCTGTGTTCCAGTAATCCTGGTAGTGTGTTCTGTAACTGCGTAATGCTGTAGTGTGATAAGGTAGTTAGGTGCATGTTTGACTCCCAGCCCTGCCAAGTGTGTGTGTGTGTGTGTGTGTGTGTGTGTTTCCAGCTGCCTGGGGACAGAGTAATGCTTTTAAATGGCTCAATCCCCATACATTCCCTATCGGCATCTTTGCCTTTGCGGATGATGTCATCCACCTAGAAGTATGCCTCTGGGAGTGCTGTGTTCCAGTAATCTCGGTAGTACATTCTGTTACTATGTAATGTTGTAGTGTGGTAGACTAGATAGGTAGGTGTTCGATTCCAAGGCATAGCAGGTGTGTGTGTTTGGCAGTTATACCATATGTGTTGGTATCTGTGGGTGGCTAGCTGCGGGATGTGTCCAGTGTGTTCTGTTGCTGACCTATATAGTGTCCACAGCCAGCATATTCTGCCAAGACACTGGTTTCTCAACACATACATTCGCCAATAAGTCTGGTGAGTAAATGTCAGCAGCCCTACTCTTACCCTTGATACAGTCTGACCTGTGTGACGCAACTAAGCACACATGCCTTGATAGTAACAACACAACATGATGCAGGTGGCACGTGTAGTTTCCTTTTCATTCCTGTCTAATGCTTTGCTGTCATGTGGTCCGCTGTTGTGATATATATGCAATATCTACATATGTGTGTACATGTATATGTGTGTATGTATGTATGTATATATATATATATATATATATATATATATATATATGTATACAAATAATATATATGATATATGTAGATATAGAGAGAGATAGACATAGATGTGAACATATATGTCTGAGGACATCAGCACTATTGAATGTTTGTGCCGGATGATCTGTACATGATAACCTGGGATGTATGTACATCTGCCATGGCGTAGTGGTAATGCACATCGTCTGTAGTGTGTAGAGTCAAGGGTTGTAGTTGTGTAGACACAGGTAATTTTGTTGCTGGGAAGAGCATGGGACATCGAATATGGTGATAGTAAGGCACCTGTTGCCAGTTGTGTACGGATCTGAGCGACACTGAGCAGTGGTTATTAATTTATGGTGCGATATGGATCATATGACTATTCATTAGAAGACTATACTATGCGGATGAGGTTGACAATAGTGTATCCCATTTATCCCCAGGGTGTGATGCAGGTCCCTGGAGTGTATGTGTGTAGTTAGCCGGGTGCAGGGCTCGAATATAGTTGACAGCATGGGAGGGGGGTCAGGCATACTGTACGTACATTGCAGAATTGTGCCTTGGGAGTGCTCCTGCCTTAGCATGCCTAAGCTAGGGGTGTGTCTATACCTGCCTGATGACATTGGGTGGGACAACAGCAGTGGTGGGGTAGCAGGGTGTAGAGGCTGCACAAGCAGGTGTTGATTAGCACAGTCAGCAGATGACATGGCCAGCCTGCACCTGAACAGTACGGTAATGTGAGCAAGCAGCATACACACAGGTTTCTTCCGCACTCTACACCACCGGTGTATACCTGCAGGGACATGTCACGACACAGTTCAACCAAATGAGAAGGGCTGCAGCAGGCAACATAAACCAACATGTGCAGGTGGCTGAGGGCAGTGAGGATGTGTATGCTGCCAAACAACCCTTACTGGGGTGACATAAGACTTTATACACCCAGGGTGACTTACCAGGGGCTACATGAGCTGGGGATGGTGGAGCACTATGGGGTGGACAGAGACCTCCTACAGTGGCTTGTTGACCAGTGCCTGCCACACCTGACACATCAAACAGGCCGAGGGAAACCCATCACAGTGGATACCACGGTATGTGTTGGCCTAGGTGTACTAGCCACAGGTACCTCACACAGCACAACTGGGGATATCATGGGTATCTCACGAGTATTGCAACAGTTCACAGACGCCATGTCAACACATGCTAGTGGGCACGTACATGTCCTCAACACACGTGATTAGTAGACCAGCAATATGCATCAGTTCAACCACTTGGATGACTACCCTGGGGTACTGAGTGCTATAGCCTGCACACACATACACATGGAAGCACCACCCGGTGAGCGGGGTAGGGCCTACAGTCACTGCAGGGGCATACCCTCCATATGCGATGGCCAGGGCATGAGACTGAATGTGTGTGCTGTCTGCCCTGGAAGCTATGATGATTCCGATATATGGCTTCTGACACAGCTGTACCACACCAATGCCAATATGGACATCTCCTACAGTCTCCTAGCGGGGGATGCTGGGTAAACACTGGTGTCGTGGCTAATGACACCCATCAGCAATGCACACACACCTGAACACTCACACTATAAAGAAGCGGATGCACAGGCAAGACATATATTTGTGTATGTGTTTGGGATGCTCAGTTCACGGTTTTGGTATCCGGACACATCCGGTGGAGCCCTGCAGTATTCACTAGCTACATGCACACAGATTGTTATGGTATTTGCTATGCTACACAATCTTATCCTGCAGTAACAGTTGCAGCAGGAACAGCATGGGGCAGAGCCACACAGCCCAACACCAATGCCAAGGCCTGTACAGGCACAGTGTGGCATGGCGAAGGAACTACCTGAGCAGGGCACAGTCGGTGAAAGGCCATGCACAGTATGATCTGCCCTTGGCAAAGAGGCAACACAAGGCATATGCACTGACACAGTAGGTACCCACGGATTTCCCCTCTCTGACCTGCACACTGTACAATGGATGCCAAACATGACACTACCTGTGCTCGGCCATGTATAGGAGGTGCACTGTGTGCATCCGACATAGGCAGCCCTCCAGCAGTGTCCTCAGGTCCCGAACACCCTCAGGGTACGTCTATCGACCTAACAATTGGCAGATGTATTCGAATGTGTATTTACCCATTGCTATGGTATGTATGTGAGCATACAAGTGACTGTGGTGGCCGAATGTTAGGGCAGCAGACAGTACACATCCATAGTGGCACCATGACCTCTGTAGCACATACGGGGGTCACAGTGGTAGCCATTAGTACACAGGGTGTCCTAACCCACTGCAGATTATGGGCTGACATCATGTGTGTCCGTACAGCCCACACACGTTCCATGCAGCTGGACAGGTGTGGACCAATACAAACAAATGATATACAAGGGCCTATGGATATGCCCAATGAATGAACCCAACCCCCTAAGACACACACAGACTACAGCAGGCCAGGCAGTTTGATGTAGGTTGTGAAAGCTAGGACATCCAATACCACTGTGCTGGTATTTAAAGCTGGGATCTGGCGTACACTGGTATCCCTCCAACCAGCAATTTAGGTAGGTCCACACACTGACATGGAGTACCTGGCATACCAGTACAGTAGCGGCAGATGTGTACAACTGTCAGCTGTGCCCCACGTCCAACCTACACATGTGAGAGTCATGTGCACCACCCACGGTGCTGTGTAGGACTGTGCTTGCAGTCGGATGTCCCCCCACGCTATGCAGACATGTAGCAACTGTCAATGCCACATGACCATTAGCTACCCTGCAGACACAGCATGACACCTGTCTGTGTAGAATGGAGGGGTCAGCAACACAGTACTAACTATCTGGACATGTGACACATGCGATACAGTTGACCATACTTGACATGCTCACACACATGACAGTATGACTGTAATGTCAGTCAACAACATGCGTAACAGTCATACTGGGCATGCTCACACACTGAAACACAGGATGGCCAGGCATGCATGCACCAGTGGTCCGGACATATCTGCCAGTACATTGCTATACTGTTGGATGACTGTGCTGTATGGTGAGTGTGGTCTATTGTCTGTACATATGCCATGGTCTATTGTTAATTCACATGAGCTATGTGCGCAGGGTACTGCTACCAACACGTGAATAGGGCAGTTCTTTGTTTGCGGACAGACTGACGCCTTTGGATGCGGACTGGGTAAGGCACATTCCAGCAGGTGGGAGCAGTTGTGCATGGGTTTGCACAGTGTTAAGCACTGCTGACCTCTGGTTACAGCACCTTATACCCGTTTAGACTCCACATTTCTTTGACAGTGCACTACTGGCATACTGGTAGAGAAACACGCTTACAGCCGCTCGCTCACCGACATTTCTGCTTACATTTTTCACCATGCTGGGTGTGTGCGATCCCTTGTGATGTGTATTACATCGGACTAAATAGCTACAGTATTGGGTATGTGTAACCATTTGTCGACAGCAGGCGTTCGACTGTACGGACTCGGCGGCCTGTCCAGTGACGTAATCATACTATATGCGTGTTCCTCATACGATCTGCTCCCATCTGCCTGATACATGGGAACCGATACTCTGCAATGCTGACATGTGAATATGATTTTGTTAATGCAGCTGCCCACCGAGTCGTGCTACCGCATACCTACTGTACGTTTTCCACCTTTCAGATTGCACGACGGGAGACTGCAGGAGTGACACCTTTCCCACTTTGCATGGGACAGTCCCTCATTAGGCATATGGCATGTGACAATAGTAATACTCTAGCCATTGCAACTGTCCTGATTAGGGGACATTCTCATGTTGTACATGTCTGTAGTGGTTGCTTGTTAAAGGTCTTGTATACCTGACATGTCGATATGTTATATGTCGTAGCATAAGCAACTTTACTGCTGCTAGACTACGCTTTGATTTGTGCCGATTTGTATATTTCTGTACTATGCATGGCTGTAGGTATGTTCTGCCCTGGTACGTCTGACATTTCTACAGAGCAGGTTCCACTTTGGCCATTCAGAATGGTGGTGGCCCTATAGATCCTATATGTAGAGCTATCACATGTGTTAAGGCAACACATACCCACAGCCAGTGGTAAACTGACGACTTCCACGGTTTGCATATGTTAAGATTATTCTTGTAGCATTATAATTGCTAATACTGTTTCCTATTACATGCAGCTGTTTCTGATACAAGAAATTAATGTCTGACACCACTACACACACTATATAGCCTCCTTTCCCGAATTCACAGGCCATGTGCCATAACTGTCATTTTGCAGGACACAACTGCCCAGACGGATGTGTCCCTTAAAAGCGTACGGGTGTTGAACCTCATCTATTATGCTATCATCTACCTAAGATGGTCAGCAAATTATGCACTTTCCGTCACTAGCAGACCTCACATACCAATGGGTGTGAATGAACACTGTATCAGGAACAATGCACAACACCCTGTGGGACACATTTAGAGGATTGGTTCTATTAACCAGACACATTTACAGTCACAGAGCATATGTATTCATTCACGTTTGTCGAGGTACATGCTGTTTATGACTCATACATGTTGTCGTCTGTCATTACCTGTATTCCGCCACCTGTCCACCTAATATCACTAGTTCTGGAAGTGTTTAGTTGGACTTTGTTACATTCTGATTCATAACTATGGACGTCCATGCTAATCGGGTACACGGCACTGATTTGGTCTCTATGTATTCCCCCAATTTTTTACAGACTATCCGGTAGATGTGCTCTTCAGGTTTGAAAGGTGTAGGCATATGCTATGCCCACATAGGAATATTAATGACTTCCACTGGGCGGGCCTACTACATCTCTGCCAACCAGCACCTGCACACCTAAGACCATTATTCCATACCCATGGTCCACCTACCTGGCACCCCTCTACAGCAGTCATGACAAATACTTACTGCGAGCGCAGCTGGGGTATGAGCACACCCTTACACATTGCCCACTCTCCCCATCTCGGGACACATGTCGTACGTTTTGTCAACCCATGTATTATCACATCGATGACAACAGGTTCACACGTACCCTGAATTTTTGGGGTCCCACAAGGGACTCCGTTATCCATGTTTAAAGTGTAGACCTTGCAGATCTCTCCCACTGGTACGTTCCTACCGGTGTTTTGGACAGTGGCAGTGTATTGATCTGTATTGCCTGTCTGTATGTCTGACCGGCCTAGCTGGGTGGTGTGGGGGGTACAACGTTTAATTATTGGACCTCCCAGTCACATATGCCCGGGCTGTAGATATGTTACCCCTAATTGCTGTAAAGTAACCTAGTTATGTACATGTGTATATCTACAATGACATATATATTTGTTTTGTGTGTATGTCTATATATCAATACCTGTTGTTTGTGTGTGTATATATATATCTATATATATATATATATATATATATATATATATATATATATATATATATATATATATATATCCGTAGTATATCCTTGTGTGTGTTGATATATATATATATATATATATATATATATATATATATATATATATCTGTATAAATATATCTATGTATATAGATATATTTATATATATACGTTTTTATCTATGTATACATCTGTGTGTCCGTTAACCTATACATTTCCCGGACATAGACACTTACACATGCATATTGGGTTTTATCCCTGCTTCAACAGCATACTATTGCCTTAGTCATTATAACAGCGACACGTCACTCCGGTGAACTTGTGATCAGTATATTGCACGTTATACAGCGGACAAATGTTGCATGGTTTTCATGTCTGGGGTGCTGCTGATAAATGTGATGTGATACAGTGTCATTCGACCTATTACTCATATGCGCAGCCTATTATTCCTGCTACTGTGTTTGTTTCTGTGCACATTCATATTATTACTGTTGATAGAATTATTGTTTGTGTTACTGAGATTGTACGTCAACATACTGATGTCTTCATGTAGTTGTGTCTTTCTGCATTTCCCAGTTTGGGGTTGTCACAGCAGAACTCTGTTTCGCTCATGGGTGGCGTATAGGTTTTACGTGCTGGGCTGCCAACCCTGACGTACAACGTCCGACAACGATACGCCCATTCACGCATGTCTCCATGCAAACAACGCTCTATCTGGGAATTGCACCTACATACTAGCTGACCTCCACGGGCCACTCCATTGCACCCGACGCAACATACCCTAGCACTCCTGTGTCCATAATCGCATATCCATAGTTTCTCCAGCACACCCGTGTTGAGTTTCCATGCATAACAGCCATTATACACCTGATATTGCAGCCATGACACACCTTTACACATTGCCCTCTCCTAAGCGTTGGGGCCCTACACACATTTTGTACCACCTCGTGTATTCACAGGCTCACTATCCATTCATATTTGCACATACGTGCCTTTCCTGGTGTTATGGATTACGAACGGTTTGCGGGTTACAAGTGTAGGTGGTCGCAACATGTACTACATTCTGTCTGTTTACAATGTTGACGTAGCACTACAACGATGTTATGGCCACTGGTATAACCCTGCCTCTGGTGTAAATAGCGGTGCTCTACTCACACTTGTGCAGCTTTATCTGACATACGCTGTGAGCACTTTATAATTCCTTACTTGCTCTAGATTCCCTTCACAACCCTTATGTTTGCTTTCGTCTGTCGGCTTTCCTTACATATCTATCTATATATATATATATATATATATATATATATATATATATTATAGATATAGATATACACATATATATATATATATATATATATATATATATATATATATATATATATATATATATATAGATAGATAGATATATATGTATATATATATATAGATATCTATATATATATGTATATATAGATATATGTATATATCGATATATATATGTATATATAGATATATATGTAAATATATAATTGCATATTTCTGTTATGTCTATGGATATTTATCTATACACACATCTATCTATCTATCTATATAAATATATCTATATAAGTTACAGCTGTACAAGACAACATACATTTGCTATGCTAATAGCTGCGTACACCCGCGCAGGTGCACTTGCATCTACTTATTCTGAGTTGCATATGTTTACTGGCACTTCTTTTGGATTACATGTGCCTTATTCATTATGAAAGTACCACTTTGAATGATGGAATCTGGTTAACAGACCCATGCGAACGCGGTCACCTTTACATGTATAAATGTTGGCTTTACAGCACAGAGGCATTCATTACACAATTAATATGCTATAGTCGTATTTGAACCAGGAATGCCTTTACGTTAGGCGGATGCTCTAACCACTACACTATTGTTGTTCTGGCTCATTTATATGTATACCCATGGTTCATAGCTACTCTGACATATGCCTCACTGCTTCCCTTACACAGCAGGCATCCATTCTCCTGCTGGGAAAACCGCAGTACTACACTTATGACATTCCCTGTTTCCTACTGCTCTGGACCCGTGCTGCATGTCTACTCACTCCAAGGATATTCAGAACTCCTATGCTTATAGTCCTCGCACATACGCGTGTTTGATTGTCAGGGTGTTTATGTGCTGGTCTGGGTTTAGGCTCGGCTGACTGGTGACTAGAACTGCCCTGGTGCTGTTCAAATATCAGACATAGCACATGAACAGAGTTAATCCAGATTTTAACATTCTACCTGTGTTTACAGATGCAGGTGTTGGCGCACCTCTGACCGCATTATTAGGTCGGCGCTACATAATTTAGGGTGAGGAGTGGTTCCACTACATAATGCAGAGGGGGGGTTCCATGTGTTTCCCTTCCCATTTGACTATTTTATTCATATATAGATACAATGAATATTATTCTGGACATCAGTTATAAATTCACTACAGGTATGCAATAGTCCTGTCAACAGATGTGACAGTTGGTTGGTGTACTTATGTGTACGGACCTCTGTGATACACGGGGACTCGTTTCTACAGTGACAGGGACAAGGCTATGACAACTCAGGGACAATCACGGACACTTCTACCATATTAGTACTATTAACTTGGAACGTGTTGACAGATTCGTAATACTACTAATTTTCTGCAGTTAAATGCGTCTATTATTCTTCATTGTTGTAAGTAGTCATTCTCATTCAACACCTTTCCTCCAAAGGTCACTGGCTTTGTGAGTAGTTATGAGGCTGGCCAGTTATTGTGTGAATGCTCTGACCATTGGTAGCGCTGACATTGTCATATGTACAGGTTGGGATATATTCTGGAGACTAGGGTTGCCACCTTTTCAAATGGCCAAGATGGGACATTTTTGGAACACACATCTGATTTTACAGGCCGACACATACCCACGGTCAGTACAAAGGATAGCACTTTACTTTTTTGCCTAAATAAAAGCTTATTCTTGTAGTGGTTTAGTTGCTTATTCTGTTTCTTGTAACATTTAGGTATTTTAGATACAGAAATAATTATTTTATGCAACTATTACATAACATATGGGACATAGTTATGTCTTACCATCTCAGGACATTTGCCATTTTTAATATTTTTTGTCAGGACACAACTGCCCAAAGAGGGACTGTCCCTCGCAAAGTGGGACAGGTGGTAACCCTACTGGGGACACCAGATTGTTTAGGCCAACACATAGCCATGGTCAGTGCATGTTTAGAACATTCATTAGTTTCCTAGCTGTGAGCCTATACATTTAGCACTTTTGTTGTTTGCCTGTTTCTTGTATGAATTATGTTTATTCTATCCTGATGTGACCGCTTTAGGCAACAGTTACATGCAGTATGGTACATAGTTATTTCCTACAATCACAGGACATTTGGCATTGTATCATTGCTGTCCCTCACACAGTGGATCGGGGGTATCCTATTTACATCAGTGCCTTCATCACCCTTATACCATGTGCCACTATGCGAATGTGTGCAATATATTCTCTCGTTTATTCGTCTTGGGACACGTGCGTCATGGGCAGGTGTTTGATCCTGGGTAGTAGGTTCTGCATGACCATCTTGGGCTGCACAGTCTTGTGCACCACTACTGCACATTCCAACTTGTGTACAGATGTCTACAGGACTGGACATCGTGTCTTGATACCCATTCTAATGTTTACACAGGTTACTTATCCCATGAGGGATATCCAAAAATCTAACAAGACCGATACCGAACATTCTTCAGGCATTATGAAAATGTGCTGGGGGTTTTACATGCAAGGGATACATAGTTTGCAATCCTGAAACTGCCTAGGGTGACACTACCTACTACATATGCGTAGTGGTCACTATGTGTAGATGTGGCTGCGCCAAACTAGTAGGCCAAGTATGGCTGGATTTGGTGGATGTTCAGGTATGGGGGGGCGGGTTGTGTGCTGTGGAGGGGATGCTGGGTAGTCCATTGTGCATCCAGGTGTGTTGCATTTGATATGGCCAGTTCCATCAGGACCAATCTGTGGGTATGTACTGGTGACATTTCTGTACATTTGTATCGCACATTTTAATATTCATATGTTTGTGGGATTGTGTTCTACAGTCTGGCCTGTCTGGTTGTATTGCAGATGTGTATACATGTTTTTGTGTTTCTTTCTGCTTCACCCGCTGCTCCGTCATACACTTCAAGTTTACCTATTCTGCATACGACACAGTCTCGCCTTTGAGGATTATACCATTACCCCCCCCCCCACACACACACACACATATTCCTGACACTCCATCCATCACTGCTTTGGTTGATGGCCCATGACACGGTCAAGGTAACATATTGCATACCCTACATATGTCAGGTACCTGTATGGTTGTGTGGACTACCCTGCCATGTTTGACCTTCCACTTGCTATACCTCACGCACATAGGTACACACCCATACTTAACTTTCATGACATGGTTGGTATACCTGGGTAATGCCCGCTCAACTGTGACACATCCTGACAAGTTCGTCTTGGACCGCAGATGTGTGGATTTTGGCCGACTGTTCTAATCATTGGTAGGATGCCACCTTTTCCTATGTCCAGGATGGGATATATTCCGGACACATATCCGATTGTACTGGACAACACGTACCCACAGTCAACGCTATGGATAATACTGTTCCTTTCAGCCTACATATTGCCTTACTGTTGTAGCAGTTTATATGCTCCTGTTTCGTTTACATGCTTATTCTATTTCCTGTCACATATGGTATGTTAAATACGGACATACCTATTGTATGTGACTATTACATGCGTTGTGGGATAGAATTCGGTCATACAGTCGCAAGATATTTACATTTATCGTGTTTTTTGTTATGGACACATCTGCCCAGCTGTGTACTCTCCCTCACAATATTGGTCAGCTGGTGACCCTGACCATTGGGCTGGACGTACCTATTGGCGGCATGCTAACATATGATGCATTTCACTTCCACTTGGTATAACTATCTACACTGCATTGGACTACAGGCACACGGTTTTCAATGTCATTTGTTCGAGGGATAGGGATCCGTTATTCCCTACCATGTATTTGTGTTTGCTTCTTCATTTTGTGTTCGCAGGAACTGTCTTGCATGCTTTGCATACATTTCAGTATCCACGGACAGATGTGATTACTATTGCTTGCAAATTGTTATATGCAAGCATTTTAGGTTGCACGTTGTCAGCTGACATTTCCACGCCTCCGTGCGACACTTCAACACGCCCTATGCACTCACATTCCTTTCCTATGCACGTGGCTGTGGCGGCAACGCGCCTTCATTAATATGCATTTGGCGCTACTGCACCATCTTCACGCCACACGGTCGGCACAAGCCTAATGCCGGCCTTGCGCCGAGCTTCATGAATCCCAGGGAATGTGTAAATGAATTCAGATTAGAGAAACAGTACAAGTGATTCAGGGTTCAAAACTGGTTCATAGATTATTTGACTGAGGGAGATCATACTAAATTTTGACACTCATTTTTGTGTATGGATGTGTTGACGTGGGAAACTTAGGTAAGGTCAGTATTGACTAAAAGTGGCAGCCAGTAACGTCCCTTGATATTATATCAATTTTGTGTGTGCTGTGTTAATAATGAAAGCATTTCTTCTGTTCCCTTCTCCATTCCCTTGGAAATAGATAAAGTCCTGAAATTGTGAGACATGCATGATAGTACTGATGTGGGTAGGAGATGTGAGAAGGCTGAAAGCATCAGTGTAATGCAGTAGTAGCTGTGCTCATTGCTAGATATACTCTGTGATTCATTTTGTGCGCCTTCAAGTCATTATTCTGAAAAAGCTGTCTGAAAATTTTGCCTTCTGCATTTGTATGTCACTTAGCAGAGAGAAATGAACCTTCACAGTATAAAGAAAAAAGTGAAAAATGTTAGTTTAGGCTGCCTTATGCAGTGCAAACCAGCCCAGCAGCATTGGCTGACTGTTATCCCTCTGGATAGTACTCAGTAAAGAAAAATACACCTGTCAGGTAACTTTCTCTGTGGCACAAGATATAAGTGCAGTGAGCTTAGAGAAAAAGGACAACTGATGCATGCTTTGAATCCACTTAAATGACAGTTTTACAGAGGGTGGTCTCAATACATATTTAATCACTTTTTTGTGGTATAATTGTGTTATTTAGAAAGCAAATTTTGTCACAGCTGCTAACAGCATGTGAGCTTTTGTCTGTACACTTTCACATTATTTGTCATTAGCTAAAATTCTGATAATGTGTTCCACAAAGTGCATTTCTGATGCTGCAATGACATGTGAGAAGGATGAACATGTCACTTTAATACACTTCTTGCTCTGGACTTGCTACATATACCAAATTATTAATTTAATTTACTTTCAGCTTTTTTCCATCTGCTCTCCATTCAGCAATGCACAAGCATGGTTCACTGTCTAAGGAAAAAAGTGAACATTTTAGTTTTATTTGCATTATGCATAGTACTTATTGCAGAGAATGCACTTGAAAGATGTCTAATTCTGTGGCACAAGGTGTAACTGAAGTGGATTGAGAGAAATAAGGAACATGGAACATTCTTCAAAACCTGTTTAGAGATCACATTGCAATTATTCAAAATATGTAGTTTTTTGTTTGTCATTTTCATTTGCATTTGCTCTTTGCTTGGCATTGTACAAGCATGACTCCCCTCCTAAGGAAAAAAAGTAAAAATTTTAGTTTAGGCTGCTTGTCGCACAAACATGCCTGGCAGCAGTGTACTTTCCCCAGTACTCTGTAGAGTACTGAGTGGAGAAAATCCACCTTTCAAATACCTATCTCTGCACCACAAGGTGAAAGTGTATTGAGCGTAGATAAAGAACATAGCTGATTAATGGTTCAAATCCACCTAAAAGATACTTTTACAAAGGGTGCAAGAATCCCATTTCTTGCAATATTTTGATTAAGACTATAAAAATACTAATGATAATGTTTAACATGTTTCTTGCATGCAATGTATCAATAATGCTTGCATAAGTAAAATTTTCTATTTGCCATATATCAATAATGCTTCACATATAACCTCAAGATAATCTATTTCCATTTTCTGAGACATAACAATGATGATGTTTAATTTAAAAATCACTTGCATATGCATCATCATGACTCATCACATATCCCACCTAAGTGTTTAGGACAGGTATGTATTCCGAGGTATCTATGAAGGATACCCCAGCCTGTATTACTCATCTCATTCTGCATCCATCTGAAATCTAGGTACAAGCATAAGTACTGACTTATACATCAGAATGCATTAACAGGACTAATTGGAATCATGCACATACAGGCATCTGTGAAGTGTGTCACCGATCATTCTGAAATTAGTATATCTCTAATATCACACTTAAAAATAGTTCTGCTTTGGCAAATTCAAGTAATAAGCTAACTTTCAATTTTTTGTATACTTTATCCCATGGGTTTGATTCCCAGCTCATACAATGATATTTTAACATTGTGTAAGCCCCAGCATCGTAACATGTCATAATTCATCCTCTATCTTCTTGTAAACTGCAAGGATTAAAAGCCATGCCGTTAGGCATTCTATTATTGAACAGTGGAATCTGTAGCAACAGGATGACATCTTGACACACTTGATTTGGTTCAACTGACCATACAGCAGTATTCTGTTATTGTCACCCATCACTGGTTTGGTGACTTTCGAAAGTTGTGAAATTGTGTGTACAATTGTTTATTTATGTTGTGGAGAAGTGGATAGATAAGGTACTCTCCTACCACCCTCCTGCATATTCCCATATGCTTTCCCCTATATCCTCCCATCTGCTCTCCAACCCTATTTTCGCCACTGTTCTATCCACCTCTTTTTCACATGATTAATCTAGTAAAAAAAATAGAGTCGCATACAACACACGTGGTCAGAAATTGTCCATGGAAAAGCCTTCACTTTCTGTTCTCTGCATTTGTGCATAAATACTGAGTAACAGTCTAGGCTGTTTAACTTCTTATTGCAAAAGCTGATGATTTCAATGTAATCCACAGTTGTCAGGTTACTTTGGTTACAAATTTGCTTAAATCTGCTGCACTCTGAGAATACCGGTGTAAAGGGAGTCTAAAGTCAGTATGTATGAAATAGATAATGTAGCAGTTTTTAGGCTGCTGGCTGTAATGAAATAGTAGGCCCTATGTGGCTTACCGAAATAAGTACTCTGTCTGTAGACTAACGTTTGTACATAGTGTTATAGGCTTGATTACAACTGTAGGTCAATGTAGTAATTATAGACATTTCATATTACTTTCATATCTTTAACTTCAGATGCTGTATTTCTCTACATATGTATTTCATTAACATACCGTTTGAAGAGTGCAGCAAGACATCTGTTGCCAAAATGTTACAACAACAGCAAGAATGTTATTAAGCCAACCTTATCCGGCTTATGGCTTCTCTCTCCTACCCTTTATTTCTTCCTGTAACAAGTACTTTATTGCACAGAGCATGACAGATTAATGAAGATTTAATAAGTAAGATAACACACTATACAGAAGTTCCTACATGTCCCACAAAACATAATGTATTATTCTTCTGTGTGTCTGTCTCTGTTTCTGTTCACCCCTTTCCTTCAGTAAGTTGTCACTGTGCTTCAATTATATTATTTAAATGTTGTGAAGTAGTAATCCATTTTGGTGTGAGAGGTAATGCTCACAAGTTTAGATAGATTTTTTTGATTACTTTCAAGGGTTTTAATCTGGCCATTAGCTCGATGTTACTGAGAGTTTTTTGTATACTATTTACTATTTACCTGTTCGCTAAATGCTGTTATGATCTACCATTATCCTTTGTCTTTTCTAATCTACTTTGTCCCTTCTGCCATGTCACCTTGTTAGTGCATATTTTCCCTTCTGTGTCATTATTCTTTTACTTCTGCATTTGCTCAATGGAATCAGGTAACAAATGCAAATAAGGCTACATGTAAGTACACAGCTTATGGCAATAGCTTTTGCTTTTATTGCCTTTGGCCACGTTACTATGTTGTGTTTCCCACCCATATGCTTAGCTATATATATATTAAGTTAATTGTAGTTTTCAACAAGCCAAACTGTTGGTTGTACAGATAACAGTGGCCAACAGGATGATGTTCATGAATATGTACATTCATGTTTGCTGAAATGTGCTTTCAAATGTAAATTATCAGAAGTATGACTTCCCACATGGTGTACTCAGATAATATTCAGGTATAAAGGTTTTTCTTGCAGGGATCTGAATGTTTGAATCTAGATGGGTGAAAAAAATGTTTCAGAATGTTTTGTCAGACTCCTGTGGCTGTAAACATAGGCTGCATCTTTCCTTAACAGACATTTTTCTGCTGCTAATATTAATGAGTCTGCTCCCTATCGTAAAGCCTGTCTCTTACTTATCTTTTTGTGAGGGTTGGCAGGGAGCAATATAGAGTACTTCTAATTCCCATTCTAAATGCAACTCTTCAAGATATGAATACACATGCACTAATACTTTGCCATCAGCAGAACAATTTGATTAGCAGCATTGCATTCAAAGAGTAATAAAAAATAGAAAATCACATCATTATTGATTTATGTTGCTCAACATTTCTATGTAAGTATTACTTTTGTCAACAGGTGATCTTTATTTCAGAATTATGTTGACTCAGTTAATTCAGTCATTTTAATGCTTGTCTGCTCTATAGTGTTTACATATGCAACTGTTACAACTTTGGTTAACCTAGTATTACATAATCCATCACTGTTATCTACAGTGCACTGTCTTACATATGGCTTGTATGTTTGTCTTGGCAATGCACATAGTGCAAGAATGAGACAATACAAGTGTGAAATCACCATGACATGATGTTGCAGGAAAGTTTGATTGAGAATTCACTGTTGTACAACAGTGAATGCCTATGGCATCCCATAATGAGAAACATGTCAATGCCACTCACAGGAATATACTGTACATAAAGGACTATATCTAAATTTAAGTAGAGAAGTATGTAATTACATATGACAGTCATAGTGATGCTACATTGTCCAGTGCACACACATGTATTTGTTGCACAAAGTTTGATGCAAAGTACCATCTGTTCCAAAGAGTAGATTTTCAAAAAGTTCAAATTCAAATATCCTATTTCACATCGTTAATGCTAGTCTTCTGTGATGCTTGCGAATAATGCACTGCTCTCTAGATTGTGTAAATAGATAGGAAGTATGCTCGATGCTCAGTATAGAAAATTTGTGTGCGTGAGACTGTGTATGTGTGTGTGTGTGTGTGTGTGTGGGTGTGTGTGTGCACGCGCGCGAGTGTGTGCGTGTGTGTGTGTGTGTGTGTGTGTGTGTGCGTGTGTGTGTGTGTGTGCGTGTGTGTGTGTGTGTGTGTGTGTGTGTGTGTGTGTGTGTGTGTGCATGTGTGTGGGTGTGTGTGTGTGTGTTTCAATAATTTGAAAAGTCTATATATATATATATATATATATATATATATATATATATATATATATAGAAAAGCAGCTAAAACACACAAAAACAGTTCAGATGCAGTGCCACCTAGAGCACTTGAGTTGTAGCAATATTAAAGCAAATACAGTTTCAATAAATGCATTAAAATATACTCTATATTTCCAAAATGTTTGAGAAGCACAGTTAGAACACAAGAATATTTAGACAATTTTCATTTGTATATAAAAGAGGAAGTAACCTTAAGGAACTCCTTCAGAGGAATAAGGCAGTTGATTTTTACTCCAGAGAAAAAGGTACATTTGCTTGTGGCTGCTGTAATTGGTGTAGATACCTTCGGGTAGGGAACTCATTTTCCATTAGGAATAAGAAATACTTCATCAACCACAAAGTCAACTGTAATACAAGAGCTATAGTATATGTAGCTCTGTGTGACTGTTATCCTGCGTATTATGTTGGAAAAACGGATCGCAGTTTTCGCGACCGCATATACCAACATATATATGCTATAAAAAATAAAAAAAGTGATAATGCTTTATCTAAACACTTACTGAGCAACACATGACACAGTTTTCACTTTATGGCTATTGACCACATTCAAGTGGATATGAGAGGGGGCCCACAATCACTTATTTTAGAAACTCGGGAACTAGAATGGCAGATCCAGTCGGATGCCTTCATAGTTCCAGGCTTAAACGAGAACTGCAACATTTCATCTGTGTTGAAATATAGGAGTTACCTTAGGTAATCCATGTCGTTATACATTAACTAAAGAGCATAAATTAGAATTTTCGCTCTTTATTTTCTAGCGAACAGATATTGGATTACTTTGATTAATGTATTGCTCTAACATTGGTTTATTCTATGCATAGCACAAGTTATGTAAGGTTTAGCCTTACTAACTAATTTGCACGAACGTTTTGTTTATGTTGGGGATTACCTATTATTACATGGGGGGTTTTTAAAGTGTTTATATTTTATTTGTTAGATATATAGCTGGCTGTTTCTTGTGTAATTTGGTGCTTGACTCTTATAGGGTCGAAATTAATTTTATGTATTTGGTATACACATTTTATTACTGTTGATGAGGAAGTGACATCAGTGGGTGCCACTACTATTGTTTTAAATTTTGAAGAGTTGGCGCTCTTTTTTATTCTGAGGAAGCTTCTGCAAGGACAGAAGCGAAAACGCTTTTTGTGTAGTAATAAATTTGTGATTATATCAGTTTGGCAGACTGACTCTTGGAAGCATTTTGTTTTTCAATAGTTTACATATTTTTCTTTTTGGTTGCCAGTATGTCTTTGGGTGCTTCAACGAGTCCGAGTTCGCCGAACATTTTTGGCTCAGGAACTGGCGATACCGCTAATGAGCCTTTGAGTAACCAAGCGTTGTTGCTGTCGCTTTCTCAACGCTTGGACGTTATGAATTCACATATGGAGAACATTGAGAGGGGTGATGTTAACAAGGTTCTAGTTAACAAACCCAATTTGCTTTTTTCTAACAGCCAGCAGTCTAACAACAGTCTTGACTCTATCCCAGCAGGGCAGATCCCTCACTCTAGCAGTCTCGCTAACACTACTGATGTGTCAGAAGCAGTTTTAGTTGTTTCAGATGCCAACACATCAGCGTCAGATCTTGTTAATGGGGGCAGTAGATCCAACAACAGGAATCCTTTAACAGGAGAATTGCTTCCATCATTCCCTGGTCATATAGTTGAAAATCAAGATGCACTTATTGGTGTTCCTTTGTTGTCCGAATGGGCGAAGAACTTGGCTCCATTATCGTTTGGGGGCATTCCACCTTCTAGTTCACCGGTTGCTGATTCAACTAGTCCAGGTAACAATTTTAAAAATATTACTGAAAAATTAAAGTTACTTGATGGGAAACTACAAAAAATAAAAAAATTACAACTGGAAGTTTCCTACTTTCAGCAATGCCTTGTAGAAAAAGTGATTCCTAAGGGCTTACGTAGCACTTTTTCACCTACTGGCTTATTTTTTGATGTAGCCTTCTCGGATGAGCTTCAGGCCCTGTTTAACAAACAGGGGTCTGAATTGTTGGAGGTAATGGTCAAATATTGATCTAAACACATTACTGCCTTGCTGGAGGAAACTACTTGTTTGGATGACAGTATTAAGACTTACATTAATTTTTTAAGGTATAAATACGATTATAACCGGGTTTTCTCCAGTACTGACTCCTTACTGTCTAAATTGAAATCTAATAAATCGAAAAAACTGTTAAGGGATAGACATGCATATCAAACCAATGTTGTTTGCCCAAACCTCCTTAGAAAGAACTGTAGGGATGATAACCAGACGAACAGGAATCCTAATGGGACTGTTAACATTGATAGATCTAATCCTGGTCAAACTCCCATTAATGACGATTTTACCACTGATGGAGGTGAAGAGACATTGGGGCAAGGTCCTAGGAGAAGTAACAGAATCAAATCTATTAATCAGAAAAATGACCACAACTTTCATCAGAAACCTTTTTTAGGGAGGAAGGGCAACCGCCAACAACAGAACAAGAACTGGTAATAACAGTAGTACCTAGTGTCCCACTTAGTGGTGAATGTTTGGAAAGACAACGCCCTACCATTTTGTCTAACGCAAAAGGAGACTTTCAGATTTATAATTTTTCTAATGTCTCCATTGACAGTGACTTAGTTGAACTACTGGCTAATGGTTTTACCTTTGTTCCAGACCAAAAATTCAATTTGGCCAAAACACTTATTGACTTGAAATGTTTTGTACGTAAACTCAACCTGAATGTATTTTTCAACAATGACCTACCTATGGATAGAGTAAGTCTTAAATTACCCAGCACGTTCAACCCCCCGCTTCATCCCAATCTTCACATTTTTGAAAGCATATCTGAATTAGATTTGAGGCATTTATATGTCTCTATTCATCAATCTGATAATCAAAGTAATATTTCTAATGATCAGACTATGGCTTTGAACAATTTATGTGGGATGGCAGTTAGAATTATCAAACCTGACAAGGGGGGAGGGTTGGTCATCTTTGATAGGTCTGAGTACACCAGTAGAATGTTATCGGTCTTGAACTCGCCCGCTTATGAAATTTCATCTTTGAACAAACTAACATGTTCTTATAACAAAATCAAGGGTTACTTTAGAGAGCTATTCCTTGAAGGAAAAATCGATATCGACACATAACATTATCGATATTGCTTACCCTAAGGTCCCAGTGATGTTTGGGATACCCAAGATACATAAGAACCTAGTAGATCCACCAATGCGGGCTTTAGCTGATGGGAGATGTTCTATCACTCATCCTTGTGCCCGCCTTATTGAAAACATCATAGCGAAATACTTGAAATTGATTCCACAGATATGTAAGGACTCATGGTTCTTTTTGAGATCTATCAATGAGGTACAATTTGATGAGTCTCTCAACTTTCTCACCATTGACGTGGTGGATCTTTATACTTCTATACCCCACGAGGAAGCTATTGAATGGGTTGAGTTAATGTTGAGAGATTGTGGTGCATCAAACAGTGACATTTTAGTTGTAACTGAACTTTTGGACATTGTCCTTTCTTCCAATTTTTTTATTTTTGACAAACACTACTACCTTCAAAAGCAAGGGATTGCCAAGGGCTCCCCTTGTGGTAGCAGTGTAGCAAATTTATTTGTCGCTTATTGGGAGAAAACTTTTTTGTTCAACCATTCAGTTTTTCAGCAATGTTCAAAATTCTATACTCGCTTTTTAGATGATGTTTTCATTTTAATAAAATGTGGTGAGGATGTAGTAAATGATCTCATTTCCTACATAAATGGCACGACTGAATTTTTAAAATTCACGTACTATTTTTCAATGACCCAGATTGATTACCTGGATGTTGAGTTGGTTAAGGACGTCGACAATAATAGGTTTCGTTCATCTATCTTCAGGAAACCAACTTACTGCAATTCGTTTTTGCACTTTTCAAGCTGTCACCCATGGAAACAAAAACGGTCCATTGTTAAGGGACAATGGGTTAGGGCTGCCCGAATGTGCAGCACGGATGTGGCCTTTGAAAATGAGTGTTCCCTGCTAATGGACTTGTTTTTGAACCGTGGGTATCCTGGAGATATGATTGAAGCTTTGATAGCCGAAGTGTCCTTTAAGCGAACTAATGGTATATACCAACCTTTTCTTTTTTACAACGCGCAGACTTCATCTCCCCTTGTTGATGGGATTGATGGGGTTATCAGTGATTCCCCTCCATTAGACCCTGTTTCTGTTGTAACCTCTAAGGATATTAATTTTCCTATCAGTTTTATTACAACTTACAACAAAAACTCTTAGTACCTTTGTTCTATTGTTCGTAAAAACTGGTATTTCATTACTAGTTCAGGCTTACAGGAGAGATTGCGGGTGTTTCCCTCTTTTGTATATAAAAGAGGAAGTAACCTTAAGGAACTCCTTCAGAGGAATAAGGCAGTTGATTTTTACTCCAGACAAAAAGGTACATTTGCTTGTGGCTGCTGTAATTGGTGTAGATACCTTCGGGTAGGGAACTCATTTTCCATTAGGAATAAGAAATACTTCATCAACCACAAAGTCAACTGTAATATAAGATCTATAGTATATGTAGCTTTGTGTGACTGTTGTCCTGCGTATTATGTTGGAAAAATGGATCGCAGGTTTCGCGACCGCATATACCAACATATATATGCTATAAAAAATAAAAAAAGTGATAATGCTTTATCTAAACACTTATTGAGCAACGCAGGACATAGTTTTCACTTTATGGCTATTGACCACATTCAAGTGGATATGAGAGGGGGCCCACAATCACTTAGTTTAGAAACTCGGGAACTAGAATGGCAGATCCAGTTGGATGCCTTCATAGTTCCAGGCTTAAACGAGAACTGCAACATTTCATCTGTGTTGCAATATAAGAGTTACCTTAGGTAATCCATGTCGTTATACATTAACTAAAGAGCGTAAATTAGAATTTTCGCTCTTTATTTTCTAGCGAACAGATATTGGATTACTTTGATTAATGTATTGCTCCAACATTGGTTTATTCTATGCATAGCACAAATTATGTAAGGTTTAGCCTTACTAGCTAATTTGCACGAACGTTTTGTTTATGTTGGGGATTACCTATTATTATTTGGGGGGTTTTTAAAGTGTTTATATTTTATTTGTTAGATATATAGCTGGCTGTTTCTTGTGTAATTTGGTGCTTGACTCTTATAGGGTCGAAATTAATTTTATGTATTTGGTATACACATTTTATTACTGTTGATGAGGAAGTGACATCAGTGGGTGTCACTACTATTGTTTTAAATTTTGAAGAGTTGGTGCTCTTTTTTATTCTGAGGAAGCTTCTGCAAGGACAGAAGCGAAAACGCTTTTTGTGTAGTAATAAATTTGCGTTTATATCAGTTTGGCAGCCTGACTCTTGGAAGCATCTTGTTTTTCAGTAGTTTACTTATTTTTCTTTTTGGTTGCCATTATATAGACTTTTCAGTATATGTAGACTAGCTACTTATTCTACTGTATTACTGCCTCTTAACTCATTTTTCAATTGTGCACTTGCCTTGCTTCATTTAAAAAAAAATAAATTGCTAATTTTGTAGAGTTCTAATTGTATTTACTGTTTAGGGCTACACACTCAAATGTGTTAGCCTTTTCTGTGTTTATTTAGTGTATTATTGCATTGTTTAGCCTGTTTTAACAAAAAAAATACTATCTTGTTTGCTCATTTCCCGCCTTTCCTAGTTAAAATAGTCCAGATCCCAGGCTTTTCTGGTTGCAGGACTTTATTTTCTGTGTTCAGAGCCATCCAGATCTTGCTCTGGTAAAGGGAAGCCCTACTGCTTACCAGTGGGAGTGGTGAGCATTGTACTGCCTGTCTAACACTAGAGGAGTGGTTTCCAGCTCTGAAATTGAATTTTAGCCATTTTGGACTGATTTCTATCCCTTTCAACTTTCTGGCTTAAAAACACATGTGTTTGCAGATTTTTCACATCATACAGCACCACAGGGCTACGGGTAAACTATCCCAGGTGCCAGAAAGTATGCTCTTCAAATTTTCCCTTAGAACTAGCTGGTCTCTCAGTAGTAGCACTAAAATCTGAACCCCTATGACTAGCACTTACTCTAGAACCTGCTGTAAAGCACTAGGAAGCCTTAAACTGATTCAAGCACTCCTTTTTAATAAGGAGAAATTAATCATAGGCACTAAACAGCCTATAATTGCAAAATACCTTGCAAAGGTAAGGGAAAACAGCTCTTGTACTTTACAAAAAAGTACCTAAACAGGCATGTCCAAGGGTTAGCTTCTGCTGATTTCTTCTGTCCACCTGGTGAATCTGGGCATACTGGGGCAATGCAACAACTGCCTCATGTACACAGACAACCCTCTCCTCCTACCACCCAATGCTACAGACTGCAAGAGATGCACTTACATAGCCAAATTGGAAGCAAAGCTCTCTCCAGCCAAGATTGTGGTAAACAGTCAAGAGGAGAAGGTTATCTCCTGCACTACACCTCAAGCAACACATAGCACTTCAAAACCCACACCATCAACACCCACACATAGCAGCACTAAACCCACATATGCAGAGGTCCTTAACATTAACCTGCCCAAGCAACAAGAACCTCCGAAGATGAAACGCAAACAAACACCAGTCACAACCAAAGTGACACATAGCTCACAACACCAGTGTGCCACCCAACAACAGCCCCTAAGGCAAGACAACTTACCCAACACTTTAGTCATAGGTGACTCTATAGTCAGGCACACTGATGTCCCACTCACCAGGATGAACAAGGAGAAAATTACAGTCAGCTGCCTGTTGGGTGCCAGGATTCACCACATAACTCATGCACTCAAGTCACTCCACAACAAGTACAGATATGACTCTGTCATTGTCTATGTTGGAGTGAATGACTTGAGACATACCTCCTTGGACTACATGAAAAGAGACATGGAAGAGCTCTCGGATCATGTGGCCCAGGCAGGTATGACCCTAGCCCTGAGTAGCATCCTGCCTTTGCCCAGAATGACACCACAGTATAAGAACAAAATGATTGACTTCAACAATTGGCTAAGCTTCTTGTGTCACTCAAAGGGGATCCAGTATCTGTCTGCCTGAGATGACATGATTGACAAACCATGATGCTTTGCCAGAGATGGTCTGCACCTGTCACCCCTGAAAATCAGGTTACTGGCTAAAGCTCTTGTCACCCCTATAGTGCCTTTTTTAGGCAAGGTTCAAAGGACAAAACCACCGCCATAACAGATACAAGCATGCAAAATCTGAAGGTAATGCTACTCAATGCTAGAAGTCTAAACCTCTAAATGTACTCTCTCGAGGCATTCCTAAAAATGGAGAACATCGATATCTGTGCAGTAACTGAGACGTGGTTCAAGGCTCCAGAGAGCACCCCTGCAATAACAGGCTACAACTCTTACCACACTTTTCGGCAGCGAAACCAAGACCAAAACACTAAAGGTGGAGGAGTGTCCATATTCACCATCACCTTCAAGCTAGCTGCCCAACATAATGCATCTGAAATTCTCCAGGAGTAACCAACACTAGGCAAGACTGCAATCCAAACTGTAGCTTGCTACAGATCCCCCATCATGCCCCAAGATTCTCACTACAACTTTCTAAACATACTGGAAAATATTAAGATACAACCAAACACCCTAATACTGGGTGATCTCAACTACCCTGCCATTAATTGGGAAAACTACTCGGGTACCAACACCTTTTCCCAGTGGTTCTTGGAATTCATAAATTCCAATGCCATGGATCAACTAATCCATTGTCCCACCAGGGGGATCCAATATCCTAGACCTGGTCATTACCAACATGGGAGATAGATGCTCCACACCAGTGGTCACCCCCTCATTGGTCAGGTCTGACCATAAGAAAATCACCCTTGACATCCACATCCCACCCCTACCACCCAGTAAGGAAACCTTCATAAAAAAACTTCTCCAAAGCCAACTTCATGCTACTCAAGTCTGAAGTGACAAACTTCATGACACACATGCAGACAGGAGCTGAAATTTTGACTTCTGAATCTTACACTAAGGCACTTTATGAGCGCATCCACTTGTGCATGAATTGTGCCATCCCAAATAGAACCAAGATGCTCTCCTCCAAAAAAAGGAAGCCAATCTGGTGGTCCCCCTGCCATAAAAACACTATACAACATAAGAAAGAAACTGCTGCAGAAAAGAGGAAAATCCCAGAATGCAAAAAACTCCCTTACCAGCCTCAGTAAGAAGCTGAGATTCCTCATAAAATCCTCCAAAGCTAGTTATGAAAATAAAATTGCCAAGGATTCCTAAGACAACTACAAGGCATTCTATAGTTATGTCAATAATCTAAATGGCAATGCTCAGATATGCTCTGAGCTAGAACAGAATGGCATTAAATATACTGATCCCAAGGATATTGCCAATATCCTGACAGATCGATTTATTGCCAACTTCACGCCCCTCTCAACCCCTAAAGGGCCCATCTCACTACCAAAAGATTGCCAAATTCTGGTAATCAAGACCACACAGATAGAAACTGCACTATCCAAAGCTAAGAATACAGCATCCATGGGACCAGATGACATCCCGGGCTGTGTACTACATGAACTACAAAATGAACTGGCACCTCACCTAAGTGTCATGTTTAATCATAGCCTCACCTCAGGCTTCATGCCCACTGAGTAGCACACAGCTGCAGTTATCCCACTCCACAAGGGGGGATCCACCTTGGATCCCGGGAACTTCGTCCCATCAGTCTGATGAGAGTGATCCGCAAGGGCATGGAATGCATTATCATGGAACTTATAAACAAAGACATTGGCAACCTTCAAACACTGAACCCCACCCAGTCTGGGTTTGTGAAGGGCTGATCTTGTCTCCTGAACCTGATTGACTTCTTCAAATCAGTCTCCAGAGCTGTGGATGCAGGTAAGGTGGTCCACACTGCTTATCTGGATCTCACCAAGGCCTTCAACACCATTCCCCAATTTGGAATCATAGATAAACTTACCAAGCTGGGCATAAATCCCTACGTAACTCAATGGGTTGCCAACTGGCTTACTAACAGAACCCAGACTGTAAAAGTAGCTGACTCCAAATCCAGCTCCAAACAAGTGACAAGTGGAGTACCTCAGGGTTCAGTCCTGAGACATCTCTTGTTTGGCATCTACTTCTCTGAAGTACAGGCCAACACTAAGGGACTCTGGATAACAAAGTTTGCAGATGACTGCAAACTGGGAGTCATTATTGAATCCCCAAATTATGTGAATATTCTACAAAAAGGCCTTACAGAAACAGATACTTGGTGCCAGAGCCATGGGCTCAAGCTTAATGCCAAGAAATGTATAGTTATCCCCTTTGGGAAAAACATGGACCCATGAATTACCATATAGGTGGCAGTACACTAAACACTAAAAGTGTGATGAGAGACTTAGGGACACAGGTGGACAGTGGTCTCACCTTCGATAACCACATCACCACAACAGTCAGGAAATCTTTCTATGTGGCACACCTCATCACTAAGGGCTTTTCATCCAGAAAAAAGGAGGTCATTGTCCCACTGTACTCATCCCTCATTAGACCCATTATAGAGTACAATGCCTCATTTGGTATGTACCTCACAAGGCATCTGCAACAGCTGGAAAGGCTGGAGAAATACCTCACTAAAAGAATCACAGGCCTAAAGCAGATGCCCTATGCTGACCATGTAAAAAAATTCCAGCTATTCACTGTGGCATATCGTCTACTCAGAGGCGATCTCTGCTCAACATACAAGGCCATGTCAAACCTTGAGCTGTTGGACATGCTCCATTTAAAGAAATCCCAATCCCTCAGAGCTACACGCTCCAGGGATCTAAACCTTGTCATCACAATGAGCAAAACATGCTGGAGGGGGGGGGGGTCAATATTACAACAGAGAAGAGGCGTTTAATCGAACACATATAGAGTGAACACACTAAAGTGTAAATGCTCAGAACAGCGATTTCTTTCCCTTGGAAAAAACTCACTTGGCCTTCCCCATGTGTTTGCCCCTTTCCCCACTGTAGTGCGATCTCAGAGTTGGTATATTTAGTTAGTGGGGGTGTAGGGGGCACAGCCCCACATGTTGGGGGGTGTGGGTGGACAGATCCCCCCCATATTGTAATGTTTGAAAGTGTGTGTGTTAGTGCTACTGATTTCTTTCCCAGGGAAAGAAATCGGTGTTCTGTGCGTTCGCGCTTTAGTGCGTTCGCTCTGTATGTGTCAGCGAAGAGGCATTCGATTAAACGCCTCTTTGCTATTGTAATATAGACCCGCTAGAGGGATAGGTTCCTGACCCAGAGGCTCCCCATACTCTGGAAATGACTGCCCATACATGTCAAGCAGAGCGCCTCCTTGGCCCCCTTCAAAAGGAACCTTGACGATTGGATGGGAGATAGGAAATTCACCCTGGGGATCACGTCAGTTGCCCTGCTAGACAGGGGTCCAGGAGAGTAAATATTGTGGGAAGAAATATCCAGGGAATTGTTATGGCTAGGCTTGCATAGGCCCTAGGACTGATAGCCTAGTACCAACTTATGAACCTATGAACCTATGAAATGTGCACACAGCTCCCTTATCCTACTTCTTCCTGAAACACACTGATGAGGTCATCTTGGCAAAAGTGCACTTTCTCCCCTTAAATGTCAGACTTCACCTGGGGTTCTTGTGATTAATACAATGCTTTCTACATTTTATAACTAGACAGGTAGATGTTTCACAGTTAAATATGGGAAACTTGTGTGCATGTGAGTGGGGGTGTTTACAGTTAGGTGAGCATGTGCTCAATCAACTTCTACTTTGGATAAACATTTTAAATTGTTAGATATGACTCCACCATCCTCTAATCACATCTGTCACAACCACAACTTTTTTGCAACACAAGGCTGTAGCTAGGCATATTGTTTGTACACTACTGAATACAATTTTCTATAGATTACTTAAATAAACCATAATGTTCTTAGGCTATACTCTGTCTACAACTGTCTAAATTAATGCCTCAAATAATGGTCTCATAAACTGAATATATATGTTGGGGGAGAATTTCCGTTTTTCAAATGACAGGTGGTTTGCGGGGCAGTAATAATAGCACATGATTACACAATTATATTCTCTGCCTACACCCTTGGTGCAACACACTGATGAGGTTATTCTTTTGAAAGTGAACTTTTGTATTTCAAATGTCAGACTTCTCCTGTGGTGCTTGCATTCTTACACTATTCTCTATAATGTGTAAATAGATATGCTAGAGGTTTGAATACAGCAGTGCTTAACATCTACATGTGTGTGTGACTGTAAATGAATTCAGGACTGGTTTATACACATTTGCTATGGCAACCTTTACAATCCCAGATGGCTGCAAAAGTCATTTTACCAGACACATCTCCTTCGCAACACACTGCTGACGTCATCCCTTCATAGATGCTGCATGTCTAATGTGTACTTAGTATTGTCCTGTGGTGTTGACTGCTGATAATGTTCTATTTAAATGGTGTAGGTTAATAGGTAGCTGGTTTGAGTCCATCCCTGCTTAAATAGTGTGACTGCGATTACTATCATACAGCATTGGCCACCTCACAACCACCTTTGACTGTAATTCTGCTTATGAGATTTTTTTTTAAGTTTCACACTGTTACACTAGCAAATACAAGTATCCACATGGAAGATAACTTTTACACCACACAATGATAACATAATACTACAATAACTGTAGTATCTCACAGATGGAATTCACATTCTCCTGTGTTGTGTGACTTTGATAGTATGCTTTGTACATTGGGTAACTCCTATGTCTGATGTTTGAGGTCAGCAGAGAGTGTGTCTTTCATTCTCGTGCTCTATATACTAATCTTCAAATACAAATATGATGTGTAGCTGTACAGCGCTACTGTGCCCTCCAACCATTTCTTAGAATAAACATCCAGAAATAAGCAATGTTGATGTTATCTACTTAAATATACACTATCCTAGTTGTACCTAAACATGTTGTGGGGGGTCTTGCAATTCAGGCACTAATCTTTAGCTTGTGATTTTGGTTATTTAGTTCAAATACAGCCATTGCTGCTCAGACTATGTTGTGTCCATCATATTGTGACTGTCCATGTCACTAACCCTGTTGTCAAACACATCTGGTGTGTACACCTATAGATGTTGAGTCCTCTTACAAAAATCTACTATATAGTCATGTAATGCTTTTATTCAGAGTAATGATGACATGTGATTACATTTTCCTTATATAACATATGTGGGAAGCATTACTGCCTGGCATAAGGGAATGAGATACAAAAATAAGAAACCAACCGATGTTCAATGGATGTGAGGTCCAATCGCTCCAGGTACAGCTCACAGCGCAATGACTAAAGAATGCCACAGACAATTCCAAAGGCAGCCTCGATGGTATGAAAAACACAAAACGAACTGAAATTCCACACCAATTTATTGTAGTACGATCCATGCAAAAAAACATACTAAACACTGTGAAAAATACTGTTGACCTAGGTTTCGTCCGTATTCCACAGACTTCTTCAGAATAATGAATTATAAAACATGACCACTTATATACCCATGTAGTAATCAATTGAAAACTAAATTGATGATTAACGAAACTCATTAACTTGACTTCCATCAAAAAGGTATACACGCAATGCAATACATTAAACACTAAAATACTAAAATACTTTATGATTATACTCTAAAACAAGCAAATCAAATAAATATAAGTATAAATATATTTAGTTCTATACATAAATAAATTAATGCTGAATATAAAAAATGTAAAAAGTATATATATGTTATATAAATTAAGAAAAGTGTATATATACATGTATCTATATAAAATGAATATAATATATATGTGAATATATATGAAAAATGTCCATGTGGAGAAATAAATAAATAAATTTATTGTAATCATACCAAAAGACTTAATACTATTAAAAAATATATATATGAATAATAATGTGAGTGTAAAAAATAGAATGCATATTCAATTTCCTTTGATGTTCCTCAATTTCAACAAAGGCTTAATACTACAAAATTCATTCAACCCGGGTTTGTTATGTGCATTTAAATAGATCTGCCATTTACCTTTATGACGGAAGTCAAGTTAATGAGTTTCGTTAATCATCAATTTAGTTTTCAATTGATTACTACATGGGTATATAAGTGGTCATGTTTTATAATTCATTATTCTGAAGAAGTCTGTGGAATACGGACGATACCTAGGTCAACAGTATTTTTCACAGTGTTTAGTATGTTTTTTGCGTGGATCGTACTACAATAAATTGGTGTGGATTTTCAGTTCGTTTTGTGTTTTTCTTACCATCGACGCTGCCTTTGGAATTGTTTGTGGCATTTTTTAGTCATTGTGCTGTGAGCTGTACCTGGAGCGATTGGACCTCACATCCATTGAACATCAATAAGGGAATGAGATGACATTCTGTTGTTGTTGTTGTTGTTGTTGTGTCTTTCGGCTTTTCCCGGTTAGCCGTCACCACAGCGGAACTCCGTTCCACTAATGATTGGCAGTAGATTTTTACGTGCTGAGTTGCCATTCTGTTATTGGGGCAACAGTTGTTTATAAGTTGTGCAATATACAGGGATTTTCTTTCAACCATAGACACACTTTAGTTGAAAGTTAGATCACTGTCAACACAAGTTCCCAAATCCTGAAATTACATTAAGAATGGCACATACACTTCTGGCAGATTACATGACCTTAGCCATGTGTCTGTCACCAATTTACTAATTTAGAGCTGATTCCTTCAACAGATGTATGCAGGGTAGGATTTTCAGGCAGACCATGATCAAATGATTATTACATTCAACCAGTAAGGAGATTTTACATAAATTTCATTGCACTTGCCAGTAGCCAAGGTAATTTAACATTATCATCAGTCCTGCCCACACTATGCACGATCAGCAAACAGGAACTGTTTTTCTTTTAGGTTTTTGTAAAAAAAAAACTCCTGATGCAAATTTTAGTTTGTAGCAGTGCCATTGTTTGCATCAAGTGTTTCAGCTGCTCGGCAATTACTGTTTTCAGCTTCTTTAACTTTGAAAGTAAACTGCATTTCCTGGTTATCGACCACACTGCAGGTACTCCAAAGTTGCAATTGCATTTCATAATTCATTTAAAGTAAAGGTGCCAGATTCCATGTACTGATCTCATCCTAGTGCATTTGTGACATTAAATTGTATATTTCTAGTGATCCATTACCTTAGCAACAAGAGGAGAAATACCAGTTCCTGTTTGCTGATCGTATATAGTGAAGACGGGACAGATAATGTTAAATTACATCAGCTACTAGCAACTGCAATTCCCAATGGAATTGCCCATGAAACTGTCTTTTGAAAAATTGCAAAGTCTGGGTTTATATGGAAAATTACCATTTATATTGAAACTTAGAGTATGTGCCCAGGACTGCGGCTAATTTTAAGTTGTCCCTTGGTAGAATAAAAGAAACAAAGTGTTCCTGCAACTGAAAGATTGCACGACAGGACCTGCACCCCTAACTTTCTTACTGTGTTTCTGCCTGGGAGAGAGCATGAAGTAAAGCATTGCTACAAGTCCAGTACTTCAACCCAGCCAGCCACAGGAGGTAGTGAGAGAAAACGGAGACCTTCATTACTGCAAAGAAGATGGTGGCTGTGGGAACAACTTGTAAAGTGACTGGCAAAAGGGTCTGCCACATAATCCCAGGTCATTGCTGTACTGATAGTAGCAGACAATGGATACAGAGGTCAGAGAGTCAACACCTCCTTCTAAGGTGTTCATAGCTAGCTAGCCTGCTTAACTTTAACTGTTTTTATTGATCCACAGGTGGAGTGAGAGTTTTTTTTCCCCAGTTTTGCCACTTTCAGTTTCAACAGGCACATTTGATTTTAGATCGGACTCTACAAGGGGGGGGAGGGGGGTTCATGCTTATGCTGCAGCAGCACCTGGGTCATGCCACTAGGCTTGATAGATGACTTGGAATATTAGTACCTGAGATCCATGAATGAAGTTCCTTCAGTTTGCTATGATAAGTTTCTCTGTAGACTTCACTTTCGGTACAAGATGGTGCAGCTTTTTCTTTCCTGTGCACCCAGAGTGCACAGGTTTTATAGAAGAATGATTCTTTATCTGTTCCCTTACCTATGTGACTGGCTCCTGGTAACCCCTCAAAAGACTTTCTGATAGTGACCTTATTGTGCATTGTCTCATGGCTGGAGGCCCTGGAAATATTAGTAAACTGCTGTTTTTACTGTACCTCTGAAATACGTAGTTCTCTTTTTACAAACATGCATTTCTCCACATCTCTCTCTACATTTCTTCACATCATACCCACTTGTTTTTCTTAAATAATTGTTAAATTCCCCATGTTTGCCAAAGGATAGTATTATGTATTTTTTGGCATTTAGTTTTAATTCATGGTTTTGATGTCCGGTATTTATAAAGGAAAGGCTCTCTTGGAGGATCTGACTCCAGACGAGTTTCAATATATATATGATGCACAGGAGACAGGTGCAGTTAACCATTGACAATACCCCTATTCAAATCAAAGCTAGCTACTGGCCCCCAAATCTGACTCAAGATGCCCAATCCAAATAGCTTGACCTCTTCAGTCATGACTGAGTTGGGCACCCAGGTTGATAGCAACCTGACTATGACCACCATGTTCCTTCTGTTGTACAGAAAGCTTTCTGTATGACCCACCTCATAAGTAAGGGTTTCTCATGGGACTGCTGCATATCCGCAAGTCAAGCTCCACTCGAATAACCCACATGTGTGGCCTCAACCTGGTCTGTGACTTGTTGGCGGGACAGATTTGTGTCCCAGAGACTCCCCATCTGTAGAAGAGACATCCTCTCCACGTCAACCAGAGTACCTCTTTACCCCTTTTTAAGTGCAATCATCAGGGGAGTACTTGTGCATACCTGGAAAGACTACTGAAGGGTCATGGGGGGGTCAAGGGGGTGCTTCTGCACACCTAGACAGATTGCAGACAAGATTGGTGGGGGAATGGTTCAGTTGGTGGTCAGAGGAGTGCTTATGCACACTTGGACAGACTGAAGAATGTGTAGTTTCAGGAAATGTTTCACTTTGTCAGTGGGATGTTTGTGCACACCTGGACAGACTACAGACAGGATTAGTGAGGGAAATTTTTCCCAGATAGACTGCAGATGGGATCTCTGGGGGACAATGCTTCAGTTGGTGGTCAGGAGAGTGCTTGTGCATCCCTGGATAGACTGCAGAATGGATCACTGGTTGAATGTTTTAGTTTGTGCTCAGGGGAGTCTATGTGCATATATGGATGGACTGCAGAAAGGATCATTACTGGATATGTCTCACTTAGCGGTCAGGGTAGTGCTTGTGCATATCCGGAGAGATTGCAGAAGGGATTGTTGAGGGAAATATTTTATTTAGTGGTCAGAAGAGTGTTTGTGCATACATAAGGCATTGTTGGGATAAATGTTTCATTTGGTGGTCAGGGGAGTGCTTTTGCATACATGAACAGGCTGCAGAAGAGATCATTAGGGGAAACAGAGATATAGATATAGATAGATAATGAATAAAGGCAATTGTGCATTTGCAAGTGAAATGCAAATACTGGTCACTTCTGTGTTTGCATTCTCTACTTTGATGGGGTTTGTGACACAAAGCTACCTGAATCAGCCCTCCTTTCCAGAATAGGCACACTTGTCTTCTCCAAGCCAGCTCCAAGAGATGCCCTGGCTACTCATGGAACCTGGGTTCCTTGGGTCAAAGTCAAGCCATTGACACCAGTATGTTATTACTGATTTTACACTAATTGTGACATTGATCAACCAAATATTTGGGACAATATTTCTGTCGTTGTCACTTATGCATCTAATTCTAATCAGATGGATGGTTCAGTGAGATAAAAGTTTTATTTTGGACTAATTCTTACATGGATCAGCCAGATTGTTTAGATATTTCTGACTTTGTTATTTGTGTGCCTGATTCTAAACAGCGAAATGGTCAATGAGATAAACGTTATTATTTGTGCACTAATTATGGCACGGAGCAACCATATATTTTGGACAATATTCATGGCTTTGTCTGTCATGTGTAGACTTGAGGTGAGAGGAAGGGCTCAATAATATATAAGTGTCATACTACTTTTATTAATTTACTCTGGTCTTTCTCTAACAGATGGCAATGACTCACTTTTACATTACACCTGCACCAGGAATGTAATGAATGTCTCTGCTCAACAGGTTATGTGCAGCAATTGTCACCTTTTTCTGAGCATGATGAACCTTGCAGTAATGAAATGCAAGTCATTATCACATTATTAATTGACAATGTGTGCATTTACAATATAATACTGAATCATTATCACTTGTCAGGTGTCACTGCTATTCACGCTACTAGCTATCATTATCACATTGTTGAATGCACATGCCAGATTTTGGTTTCTGTCACTGAGGAGTCATGCAGAAGTCTCCCCCAATTTCTTTCTTTCTTTTCTTTTTTCCCATTATTTTTATTGTAAGATACAGATAAAGGTATCCATTGTGGTTATATGTTTCATATTTTTTGTGAATGACTCTCCTGTCACTCTCTCTCCCTTCAGATAAAGTAAATGTATTTAGGTTGGGGCAAGAGTCATTAGGTTAGTTCCCCCTTTGATTCCTTATGTCCATTGATGAAAGGGCACATGGAAATGGAAAATGCAGAGGTAAGGCAGACTGCTGACACTGAAGTAAATCATGAGACAGTGTGGGTATCAGCAGTCTGAATGGGTAGTCAGCACAGGTATGGGACACTTCAGGTGCCCTCAAGTGCCATTCAACCCCATACCTGTCCAGGTTTCATTAGTAGAGTGGCAGTCCTGAGCTTGCTTTTTATTCTTTACATGTGTCCTTTCTGTATCCCCTTGTCAGTATCCAATCATGCAGTATTTTGGCTAGAGCAAAAATGTTTTTGTTTACCATGATTTGTACCCACAGCCACTCTAATAGTCAGGTAGGTATGGTAGGGAAAGATGTCATCAGATATCACAGTTTGTTTATGACTCAGGTCATGAAATGTATTATATGTTTTTATAATTTGGTAAATAGCTGTGGTAGGAATAATTTCAACTTGTTGACAAAGACTGCATTTTGAAGACAGTATTAGTACTTGCAAGATGGTAAAATAACTTTGTCTGTATGCTGTACATATGTATAGATATCACCATTTATTTATAGCTCAGGTTATGAAAATTATTATATTTTTTCATATTTTAGCTGATAACTGGGGTAGGGAATATGTTAACATGCTGTATAAGACCCACCTTTTGAAGACAGTATCAGTACTTGCAAAATGGTAAAAGAAGTGTATCTGTGCACTGTACACATGTACAGACATCACAAATTGTTTATGACTTAGGCCAATAAAATTATAATTTTCATTTTTTGGTAAATCATTTTGCTAGGGAACATATCAACATGCTGACTAAGACCACATTTTGAAAACAATATTAATACTTGCAAAATGGGAAAAATACTTTTTAGGACTAAGGTTATGAAAATTATGATACTGTTTCATATTTTAGTGAATGACTTAGCTAAGGAAAGATGTCAACGTGCTAAGTAATACCTCATTTTTAAGACAGCATTAGTCTTTACAACGTGGTAAAAGAAATGTGGCCTTGCACTATACACATGTGCATATATCAGTTTGTTTGGGGCTTATGTTATGTAAATTATGATTTTTTTTCATATGTTGGTAAATAACTTTGCAAGGGAGCATGTCAATGTGCTTAGCAATACCTCATTTTGTAAGCAGTATTAATAGTTCCAACATGGGAAAAGAACTGTATTTGTATGTTGTACGAATGTACATATATCAGAGTTTGTTTAGGACTTGGGTTATGGAAATTATGATTTTTTTTCATAATTTGGTAAATACCTTTGCAAGGGAGCAAGTCAGTATGCTGAGTAATATCTCATTTTGAAGAGAGTATTAATAGTGCCAACATAGTAAAAGAACCATGTCTGTGTGTTGTACACATGTACAGATATCAAAGTTTGTTTAGGACTTAGGTTATGAAAATTTTGAAATTTTTTCATGTTTTGGCAAATAACTTTGCAAGGGAGCATGTCAATGTGCTAAGTAATACCTCATTTTGAAGACAGTATTAATAGTTCCAACATGGTAAAAGGACTGTACCTGTATGTTGTACACATGTACAGGTATCAAAGTTTGTTTAGGATTTAGGTTATGGAAATTATGATTTTCTTTTTCATATTTTGGTAAATAACTTCACAAGGGAACATGTCAGTGTGCCATGTTATACCTCATTTTGAAGACAGTATTACTCCTTACAACATGGTAAAAGAACTGTGTCTGTGTGCTGTACACATGTAGAGATATCACAGTTTGTTTAGTCTTGTAGAATTATGAAAATTATACATTTCCAACACTTTTCATTATTATGCTCATATCTTTGCAAGGGAGCATGGTGATGACACAAATGATGCATAATTTTGAAGCTGACATTGAGCGGCACAACTTGTACACTGATTTGTAGCCTCTGTCTGTTACAGGTAATGAGATATTATGCTTTGTTTATTTATGAATTATGAAAAATATTATATTAATCATATTTCTGTGTATATCTGTGTAAAGGAGCATCAGACAGTAATGGTTAAGGTATCATTTTAAAGCTGACATTCATACAAACAAACTAAATACAAATTGTATGGGTCTACATTGTACATTGACCAATATATTGTGCTTTGATTTTCCAAAAAGGTAACAAATATGCACAATATCAGCATTCCTTGACAAATATTTAATAATGACTTAGATATGCACTATCAACATTTATACTGTTGGAAAGGTCAGTGTCTGCTGAACACCTTTTGCATTTACATTTTTAGTCTAGTTCTTATACTTAAATAGTTATCAACATTTCTTTTCTGTATGGTATTACAAATGGATTTTCTGAAAATTAGCTCAGGCTGCACTGTTGTTCCTGTAGGCAGGCAGCATTTTCTGAGTTGCTCCAGAGTGAATGAGACCCAGAGTTTAAATCTATAGTTGTAAACCTAATTTTGTCTTTAAGAACAAGAAATCCTTAAAAGAATGTTATGTTACCCAAGAAGAATTGAAAGACCCCAAGATGCAATACAAATATATGGGACTCACCTTTGCTCTAAATGTAATTATTGTGGGTAGATAGATACCTCTAGTAGAGTTAAACATTCAGACACAGGGAAGCAACTGGAGCTTAGAGTAAATGCAAACTGCAATACCTGTCATTTAGTATATATATGGCACATTGTCAAACATGTCTATCTTTTTCTATAGGCAAAACAGACAGATGTTTATGTGGCTAAATCAGGGAGCATATTTATTATATTAATAATGAAATAAGTACAAATGCATTAGCTAAACATGTTTCAGAATACAATTGCTCCCATATTTTTAAGTTTTTGGTAATGGAGGTAATACAACCCAACGGATGTGGAGGTGGCATTAGAAATAAGGTGGAAACATCAGAATTGAAATGGATTATTAGAATGAGAAAGTAAATGCACACACAGCCAGGAAATGGAACAGCTTGTAGTAAGTTCACCAAGGCAGATTCAGTAAATCCAGGTAGGCACCAAACGAATTCAAATAATTCCTTTATTCAGAACCACAGAATAATAACACACAAGCGCTTTCGCTCAGAGGAATTCTGAGCTTTATCAAGTGACACCATGCTGTTGAATCAGGTGTCTTATATACCTTGAAAATCCTAGGTTAATTAGAAAGCACTACCAATTAACATTTTAAAGAGACTATGCACTATTCCACATGCTTAAAAATTCCTTTAAAACAAAATATATAAAAAATATAATAGATTGCTTAAAATAATGCATTAATGCATCTGTCACTGCTAAAAATGCTAATAGCTTAAAAATAAACAAAACATTGTGCACTGTTTCCATAGTGTTTAACTTTGTAATAAAACTTGCTTTGTGCAAAAAGTTGCACTTCTTTTGAAAATTGGAATAAGATGGAGTGACTTGACGTACCAACTGTTGTTCGTGTAAGTATAATATAAGGCTGAATGCCTAGTATGGGTATGACAATATTTTCCTTTTCTTGGTCTTGTTGACAACCCTGCTGGAAAAAAAAAAAAAAAAAAAAAACACTATATCTTAACCAAGTTAAACTATGCTGTACAATAGGTCTTTCCTTAACATAGACTTTGTATAGTGTAGCATTAAGTGAAAATCATGCCCATGTGTATGAGTACTTGCCATAAGTAATTGTGTGGGGAATGTCAAACTAAAGTCTTGCCCTTCTTAGTTTCAATAGCGACGATACTGATCAAACCGTTGAGCCAGGGGTCTCCCAGCATCGAACTTTAATTGCCAGAGGAGTTCTCGATATTCTAAAGTTGATTCCCAATCACCCCCCCTGGCATCAGGCTTGACTTGCTCCAGTACCATAAATTTCAGTTTTATGTTTGGACAGGTCAGGGAGTGCTTATAAAAAGCATTGGTTTCTTTCTTTTTGTTTATATCATAAAAATGTTCGTATGATTGGGAATCAACTTTAGAATATCGAGAACTCCTCTGGCAATTAAAGTTAGATGCTGGGAGACCCCCTGGGCTCAACGGTTTGATCAGTATCAAGCCGCTATTGAAACTAAGAAGGGCAAGACTTTAGTTTGACATTCCCCACATAATTACTTATGGCAAGTACTCATACACATGGGCATGATTTTCACTTAATGCTACACTATACAAAGTCTATGTTAAGGAAAGACCTATTGTACAGCATAGTTTAACTTGGTTAAGATATAGTGTTTTTTTTTTTTTTTTCCAGCAGGGTTATCAACAAGACCAAGAAAAGAAAAATATTGTCATACCCATACTAGGCATTCAGCCTTATATTATACTTACACGAACAACAGTTGGTACGTCAAGTCACTCCATCTTATCCCAATTTTCAAAAGAAGTGCAACTTTTTGCACAAAGCAAGTTTTATTACAAAGTTAAACACTATGGAAACAGTGCACAATGTTTTGTTTATTTTTAAGCTATTAGCATTTTTAGCAGTGACAGATGCATTCATGCATTATTTTAAGCAATCTATTATATTTTTTATATATTTTGTTTTAAAGGAATTTTTAAGCATGTGGAATAGTGCATAGTCTCTTTAAAATGTTAATTGGTAGTGCTTTCTAATTAACCTATGATTTTCAAGGTATATAAGACACCTGATTCAACAGCATGGTGTCACTTGATAAAGCTCAGAATTCCTCTGAGCGAAAGCGCTTGTGTGTTATTATTCTGTGGTTCTGAATAAAGGAATTATTTGAATTCGTTTGGTGCCTACCTGGATTTACTGAATCTGCCTTGGTGAACTTACAACAAGCTGTTCCATTTCCTGGCTGTGTGTGCATTTACTTCCTGGTTTGGTTCTCTGCTGTTTGTTTGACTTCTTATTAGAATGAGAGCCAAAAGAGGTAAAGGCTTGAATGGTAAAAGCTCTGTAAAACCTATTCTTAAAGATAGACATATACATAGATAGGCTATGTATGTATGTATGTATGTATGTATGTATGTATGTATGGTGAACTTCAAATGGCTTTTTAAGTATATAGAAAATGCTTTTAAATATATATATATTTATTATATATATATATATATATATATATATATATATATATATATATATATATATATACATTTTTTATTTATTTTTTTTATATTAAACCTTTATAATTATTTTGTAGGTCTTTTTTAACTTTCTTCGTTAAGTTTTATTTGTTAGGTTTATGTGAATAGGCTATGTGAGTAGTTAGGTGTTTAATTGTTCTTGTATTTTCATTGGCTGAATGTGATTTAAATAGATAAGTTGATGTAGTATAATTATGTCTGATGAAGCAACTGCAAAAGTGCTCACAATAAACATCTTGGAAACAACTTTGGAATCATGCTTTATTTGGCCAGCTTCTACATTGGTTTGTTTCACTATATATTTTTTTGTGTTTGGAGTTTATGCTGTTCTTTCCTTGAGTGAACCATTTATGTTGTCCACTATCTGCAGTTTCTGGACTTACAAACTCTTTTTAGAGTGGACTTGAACAATAAGGTGGTGTGGATATTTTGGAACTGGACTACAATCCATGCAGTAACACTAGGACTAAAGACAATTCTTTTGAAAGACCTTCCAACTATCTTACGAATGATGAGAATCCTCTTCTTCTTTTTGAGTGTCAGTTATCTACTAATGTGAACGTAAGGGAAGAGCGTGAGCTAGCTACGTTACAGAAAGAACTATTTAAATTGAAGAATGAGTTATTTTAACTGAAAAGGCTTCAAATACAACATTTTAATTTCAAAGCCTGCCTTGAATTACTTGTTATACCTCGAGGACTGAGGATACTGAAAATGCCTACTTACAGAGAGACATACAAAGTGCTACTAGTGAAATGGCAACAACTTAACCTGGATTTAAGTTTCAGTTATCTGAAATTACTGTTAGATTTCTTTAAACCAGAGCAAGAAAAGTTAATACAAAATATTCTAACTATGCAAGCTGATTTGTATGATAAATTCCACACAGATATAGTAGATGACAGATTGAATAAAATGCTTGACTCAGCAATGATTTTTGAACGTATACTGTTGCAAAAGAAACAGAAGAAAATTGAGTGAGATTGAGTCGTTTTTTTATCTGGGCATATTTTTACCTGGCTCAGAACTTTAGAACAGAAGATGGATGAACCAGTCTGTAAACCAAATAATCCAGTGACTCATTCAACTAAAGATGGCATCAGTGGTGATTATATAGCATCTGAACTTGTATCGGCACAGTCCCTATGTACACGGCAAGTTGATGCAAGCCAAGAGAATGGAGTTAACAAAGGTGATACAGGAGAGAGAAGGAAGGTGATGATAAACAACTTCTAGGACTTGAACCAAATTAATTACCTACTCGTAACATCAACAATGGAATGGATAGACCTAATGGTAATACTACAGAAAAACATCACCCTTTATTCCTGTTACCGATAAACAAAAACCACTATAAGTCATCGGTTGAGGAGTAGAGGAAGGAAAAAAGAAAGATGACACCAGATACTGAGACTTACAAGATATTGAAAAGAATGGAGCAAAAGACAACCACTCGCTAATTTGGAATATCTCTTCTAGAACTTTAACTGAATATGAAATCTCACTGCTTCATAAAGGTATGAACTTTATACCAGCACAGAAGGCAGAGATAACTCATAGTGTCATTGATTTAAAATTAGTTACCCGTGATATCATGCTGAAATTACAGTTCAAAAAGTTTGGATGTAATAACAGTAATTTAAATAAGTTCCAAAAACCTAGTACTTATACTCCATTAAATAACTTTAGAGATATTTGAGAGAATGTTTGAGGATGAAATAATTAAATTATTTGATGAGCGGAAGAATGGGAAATATTTTAGAAATCTACATAGAGATGAAAGTTTAGCACTTGTAACCCTACGTGATGATGACTGTTGTCATAACACCAGTAGATAAAGGTGGGACCACAATAGTTATGAACTATGATTTTTTTACCATGATTTTTACTTTCATTCAATGAATTAGTTGTTAAGTGATTCTAAAACCTATGAAAGAGTGACAAGAGAAGATGTGGACAGAATGGTGAGAAGGGTGAATGATACTTTAATGGATTGCTTGTTATGTTGTACTATCAGTATAGACCTCTACAATTATCTGGTTAATAGTGAGCCTATGATCCCTGTGATACAGGGTCCTCCCAAGATCCATAAAGATCCATTGTCACCAGCATTCAGGCCCATCATGGCTGGTAGGAACTTGTGCACAGAATCCTTATCAATTTATATTGAGGAGCATCTCAGACCTATCTTAGACAAGAATGTGTTTGTTCTTAAGGATGCAAAACAATGTTTAAATGATTTCTACAAGTTTATGAGAGAACGTACTGATGTTGCCAACTATATTCTTGTTACTTTTGATGTACAGTCATTATTTACGGTGATACCAAATACCTTGGGTATCAATATGTTAAGAAGCTATTTGGTGAAACATAGTCATTATGAAACAAAATTCATAGATTTACTATGCCTTTTTATGGAAATGATACTTGAAAATAATGTTTTTATGTCTGACTATACTTTATATCTGCAGAGAGATGTTGTAGCTATGGATACTTATAGTGCCCATAGCTACGCCAACATTGTCTTAGCTCTATGGGAGGATGAATGTATCTTTAATGCACCCTATAAACATTGCCTTACTTTTTATTGAAGATTTGCAGATGATCTCTTTATGGTTTGGGAAGGGAGTGAAGATGAACTAACAATATTTTATGAGTACATAAACACTATCACTCCCTTCTTGAAGTTTAGTAGGCATAAATCTTTTACAGAAACAGATTTTTTTTGATGTTACCATTTTGAAAGTCATAATGGTTTATTAGACACTAAGGTGTTTAGAAAAACATGTTATAGAAATGTGTTCCTACACCGACAAAGTAGACACCCCACTCACATATTTAGAAATATCATTAAAAGTCAAGGGATGAGATTATCTAGGTTACATGTCATAGAACATGGCTTCCTACAAGAATTAATGGCCACAAACACTATTGCTGCCATGAAAATGTACTTGCAAATGTGTAGGCATGATAAGCAGAATACACATTCAGTTAGTGTGGCTGCTTATCGCATGAACACACTTACATTATGTAGACATAACACAAAGCCTACATGATTTTTAATGAATTCCAAGGATGATTTCTGAAATCTAGAATGAATCATGTTCCTCGTAATGTTCATCAATTGAGATGCATTGTATTGTGGAATGAGAATAAAAGGTAAAATTGTTAGAATTGCGAATACAAACATGAAAGCCACCTGCCCAAAAATGCAATTTATTGAAGACAGAATAGTATTTTGCCTTTTTTTGGTGTGTCCTTACTTATTAATGGAAGGTATAGTGGAATGTAACCACTGAAAGTATAAAAATCAAATAAGTCAGCCTTTTATTGAATATATATTCCTATTGCTGAAAACCAAAACAGACAGATAGAATGAGCATCATATTTTGTTTTATGTTTTTTGGAAGACTGATTTTCTGGTCAAGTGTCTCATAGCCTCAGGTATAACAATTAACAATTTATCAGGATGATTTTTATTAAACTTGTTTTTTTTCCATGCCATGTAGAATTAAACTACCTTTCAGAAATGTCCTCACTGAATCATCCCATTGCTTTTTGTATCTGGAAATAACTAATTTTGCTTTAATGTCATAACTCATTCTACATTTAAACCACAGCAGGGCTAGCCAGCTGTCGATGTGAACTTTGACTCTAGAGTATTGTCACTGTTGAAGTAACACCCTGTCCCTATGTGCAAAATGGAAAAAGGAGGTTGTGGCTGGATACATGGATCATGCTTTCAAAGTAAAGTATTAATATGTTAAAAATAGTAAAAAATGCTCAGACTTAACAGCAGAAACAAATTATTTTGTTTCTTTCAAACTATCAGGTAATTATTCAGATTATAATTCTTCTGTACTTCAGAGTTTTAGTGAAGCATTTATTCTCCTTTGCCTGCTCAGTTGTAGCTTCTACTTATTTTTATACTATGTTTAACACATACATCATATGGATTAGTATTCAAATAAATTCAAAATCCATCATCGTTTGTACACTGTCTAAAGTATTCAGTGACATGGATAACAATCATATCTATGGCAGCAGCTCATTTTGAAGATGACCTCAATTATGATCGCTGCCATGATGCATTGATGGTTTCTAAGTTGACAGTAATCTTTTTTTTGGACTCACAGGTCTAGTCGCAGAAAATGCAAATATTTATATGTGGGAAATGTTCCCAATAATTTTAAATTTAGTCATTGACTTGTTTACATTGAATGTTTGATAAATGCTATGTTATTAGTATGCCCATTTGATCGTCGGTGTGTCCATTATGGTGATGTTCATATTTATTTTATAGAGGTATGTTTTTAATGTATCTCTGTAACATTTCATTTAACCACAATGGAATCCCTGTTTATTACTCTGACTTGACTATAATATCTGATCATGATGTGAAGAGTCAGATATCTGATCAAAGTCAGTTCCATATAGCCGATGTCTTAGAATCATTACCTTATTACTAGTGCCAAAGGTCTCAACAAAAAGATCATCACCAGAACAGTGGTGCTCACTCATGATGTGAAAATTTTATGAAGGCATCATTAGAAGAAAACTTTATGAAGGCATCATTATTGATAACCATACAGGCTCCTCAAGTAATGCTGATAAGTCATCTCAGTTCCACATCTTTAATGAAAGGTGGACATTTTAATTGAAATAGTTGCCTGTATCTTGGTATCCTTTTGTAGGTCTCAGTCAGTGAAGATACACTGAACCAGATTTGCAAAGGCATCACACATACATTAGCTCATTTACTATCTCTCTCTTTCTATGTTAACCGCTAGGGAAATGTATTTTCTGAGTCACATTGTGTGCTCAGCTTTCTTGAGAACATGTCCATTAATGAGGAAAGTTGGATGGTCAGTTATAGGAAGCTGAAGCAGCAGGCAAAGCATATTGATCTTCTTTGGTTGTGTGAGGATCCTAGACTTCATTCAATATCCACAAATGCATCTAAAGCAACTTCTATTTGTCTTATTATGTACACAACAATGGCACAAATGTCAGCATAGACGAGGTCAGTAACAGATTTCTTGGAAATTATGATCTTGAATGTAACTGCACAAAATTGAAGTGTTCTTCATGCATTTTGTTTTCTATTGACAGTATGACTTATAAAGTACACTACGAGAATTGATATAAATGCTAGAAAGATGAAATAAGTGCTGGAGAAATGTTGCACAGTTGCTTGATTGCAGGCAACTCAAATACTGAATGGGTATATTTTTGAAACCCTACAGACCACAAAGAGATTCAATGATCCAACCTAAGTGTAGGAAGCCACAAATATTTTCCTGCAATCCATTTACATGAACCGTGGCCTTTTGGTATTTTTGAAACCCTGTAGGCAATAATAGTTTTACAGAAGCCCAAGAAGTATGCTGAATTTGATAAGAAAGTGAAATCTTGAGAATGACTTCCACAAGACCTCACAATGGATGGCTTGTTTCAGTGCTGTTCCAGACATTTTCTAGCTTGAAATAAAGATATATTTTGGCATGATACTATCAATCTGAAATCCAAAGCAATGAGGCAAAATAACATTTTTTTGTGGGGAAACTTGTGTAAAAAATCTAAAAATTGAAGAACACACAAATAAAGCATCCACGTATGACTACATGAACTTTTTAGTGGTTGAATTTCCAGTGTTGCAGGTCATGTTTTGAATTCCACAAATTCACAAATATTTACACAATTCCCCCTTTTAAACTTCTTATCCCAATTAAGGGCTCAAAACTGAGTCCTTGGCATGTATTTATATTCCGTTTTAAAACACTTGATTTCCTCTGTTCTTGTGTACAATAGGAATTCATTGTATTTCTTGAATGACTAAAAAATACAAGTTTAATTGAAAACATGCTGCTTGTTACATCAGATACATTTGATTTGTACATTGTTGTTCTACACCCACTGGAAATGTCTATTGGTTAAGATAATATTTAGGAGTAGATAGTATGCTGTCTAATGAGACAAAGTAACTGGCTTTGTGGATTTAGTTTTAAATCATGACTGGATGTATATTTGACAACAACCACATTTACCAGATAATTGGGGTAGCAATAGGGGGCAGTGGGTGTACCCAATTACTTAAATAAAGTTTCTGAAGTATGAGAAAACACGTACTTGCAGTCCTGTAAGTTCATTGAATATCTACACTTTTAAGATCATTCTATGTATGACATGTTTGTTTTATGGGCAGGGACTATGCATGAATTTGGTGAATTTATGAACTATTTCAATAATACTACTGATTATTTCAGGTTTGCTGCATCTGGGTCTGTTTGCAGTTGCTGTTGTATTCTGAGCACATTTTTCAAGACATCTTTGATTGGAAAAGGCCCTTCTGCATCCTTGTGAGAGAAGTGTTCTGATTGGAATTTGTCTGATGAACTGTGATTGTTCTAGGGCTTGGAATAAGCACTCATTGGTTCTTTTGAGTTTTTAAAAGTTTTCCTTTTAGGTTTTTAGCTTCTGGTATTTAAGTTCTGCATTTTTTAACTGAGCTGAAATGATGTGGGCTGCCAGTCACAACTCTGAGCTGAGATAACAGATGACTAGCGATTTCTGAACTTCCCAAAAACCATGTTGCCTGTTTTTTTTTTTTTTGCTTAATTATACTATTTACTGCACTTTTTATCATGTTATGCTTATTTAATACTGTATTTTAACACTGTAAACTAAACTGCATTGTTTGTACTGCATTGGTCTGCCTTACTGTGCCTGCTAAATCATATTTTTGCTGTTTTCACTGTTGCAAAGTAATTGTTGCCACTTTTCACTGTTTGTAAAGCATCTGTTCCTTTGTCTCTATGCATTCCAGAAAATGTAAAAACAGGCACCAGTGATCCACAAATCATTAACCACTTACAAAATCTATGTCGCTTGTACAACTTTCACCACAGCCTTGCTGACAATACCTTCACAAATATTTTCATAGCTGCATCACACAAAGGTATATGTTTATAGTTCAATGGACCCTCTGACTCTCCCTTTACTTTGGGCAGAAGCACTACAGTGGCCTCCTTCATGGACTCTGGAAGAAAGGATGTGTCCATCTTCTCATTCATAAGACTAGAGATTGTTTGGCATACCTCAAACATAACTAGTTTAATTGGAAACTTAAGTATTTCTTATTCATTCATAATGTGCATCCTCCACCATATCAGCTGAGGAGATGATCTTAGGTTCATAGGTTCATAGTTATACACTACGCTAATGACCACTACTGTCTTTATAAGCCTAGCCATGCAGTCCAACCTAACTGTGTCCCTTTGTATTGTGGGCATTTATTAGGAGGGTATAGTATGTTACTTAGGAAACTTCTAGAGGTTATGTGGAGAAGGTATGTTTGTTTGGGCATTACTATCTGCTTCTGCCTATCAGAGACCAAATACAAACTGAGGCAAATGCAGCCCAATACACCAACAAGGATGTGTGACCATCAAACACCAACAAGCAATGTAAGAAGGATTCCTGCAACTTTTTGGGCCACTTTAAGCTTCATTTCTTTAACACTGACTGGTTACTAGTAACCATTGATGTAGTAAATATGTTCTCCTGCATTCCCCATGAAATTGGCCTAAGTTGGGTTCATGAGGCCCTTTATAAGTGTGAATTTTTGAACAATGGAAACATTAACACTATTATTTCTTTTATGGAAATTATACTGAAAAATAATTATATTTAATTTGATGGAAAATACTTCAAGCAAATCAGTGGAGTGGCAATGGGTGCTGTTTGCACCCCACTCTTTGCTGACTTAGTGATGTGGTACTGGGCATAAATGATCATTTTTAATTCCATACATTCTTATAACATTATAACTTTATTTTGTTTTTTTTTTGTTTTTTTTTTGGATGACATATTCCAAATATGGAAAGGTGACCATCAACAATTGCAACATTTCATTTCTTATATTAATTCTACTACCTCATTTCTGAAATGTAGTTGTAATTATTCTAGTTACAGCATTAATTACCTAGATGTTTTGTTGGTTAAGGACCTAGAAAAAGAAATATATAAATCTAACATATATAGAAGACCAACCTTCTCTAATAGTTACCTTCATTGTAATAGTAACCATCCTTTCAAACAGAATAAAAGCTTAGTTAAGGGGCAGATGGTCAGGTTATTGAGAATGATTTCTGAGGATTCAGATTAATCTATCGAGCTAGACACCTTTGTGGGTATGATTTTGGTGCGATGCTACCCTCAAGACATGCTAATAAGCATAAACGATGAAATTGTACAAGGGCGATAATCTAAATTTAAACCTATTTTAGGAATAGGTTTAACATTTCATCAAAATATCGGACCAACAAATTACCAGGATATGAAAGCAGCATGTGTATTAAATACGATAGGGGTAGCCACAACATTATGACAGTAATTTCCAATCATTGAACATTATTTCTTTTGACAATGCCCTATGTAAAAAACTAGGGAAAATATCTAATTTTACCTTTTCTAGGAACATTAATATTAAAGAAAAACTTGACTGAAGGATATATTTCTGCACCAGTAAATAATCCATCGGCACCAAGATGTGTGGTGGTTAGACAATGTAAATATACTTATGAAGGAAATGAATTACATTTAAAAAATATTGATTATAACTTTAAATTTACTTCAAGATATGACTGTAATAGCAAAGGTGAATGTATCTGGCTTTTTGTGATTTTTGTTTTTACGTTGGTAAAGCAGAATGTCATTTTAAAAAAAAAGTATACAAGAACATTATCATGACATCAGTGGGAAGAGAGAAACTAATGCTCTTTTTAAACACAAGACAGTTTGTAACAACAACAAATTGTTTTATTTCACTGTACTTGAACAAGTGATTACAAACCCCAGGAGAGGACCTTGGGAATATATTTTAGAAGACCATGAATTATTGTGGCAATTAAGATTAAATACTTGTGAATATCCTGATTTGAATGGCACACTCTCCCTAAACAGTACACTAAAACTTTGTTTTGCTAATTTATGAGAAATAGAATGCTGTTAACTTATGAATGTATGTTATTTAGTTTAAATATAATCTCATGCAGTTTTAAATCACAAAGTTTAGGGCTTAATTTTCTATGTTCAACATTTTTAATTCTGACAGAGATTTCAGTCTTTTAATATTTTAACTGTTTAATTTCTTGATTGGTATTTTTGAATAGTTCTGATGAAGTCCTATGGATGAAAGCGTTTAACTGGTTTGGCAATTAAAATGTAATTCTAACATCATTTGCTGGTGTTTGATGGGTCACACAGCCTGTTTGGTTCTGTCTGTCAAAGGCATGGGGACCAGACCAGGCCAGGGGTGAATTTCCAATTTTCCATCTATTTGTCAAGGTTATGCTTAAATAGGGTTAGGGATGGACTCTGCTTCACATGGATGAGGAGTACATGAAACCTAAAACATCTCTGTAGATATATGTGGAAGAAAAACTGGCTTGTCTCTCTTGAAAATTTACATTTTCTTTTCTTTTTCTTTTTTCAATTTTGAAATGATTCTGTTGGAAATGTTCTGATAAGTTACTTTTGTGAATATGCTGTTGTAAACTCGTGTTCATATAATCCCACTGGGATATTCAACAGCCTAGATTCACTTTTGCAAATATATTTTCACTGGATTTGTCACTGGTTCCTTTTATGCCTAGCACTAGATCTTATCACTTGTCACTGGTTCTATTCCTGCCTACCACACTTGTCATTTCTTCTGTTGCTGCTTATCACCCAATCCTTATCACTTGTCACTGATTCTGTTGCTGCCTACCAGCAGATCCTATCAGTTGTCATTATCTCTGTTGTTGCCTACCAACCACATCACTTATCAGATCCGGTTGGCTGCTTCCACAACAAACAAAAAGCTGCTTCATCAGTGCAGCTTTCCTGGCAGGATAGTGAAATTAACTTCCAGTTGTATGATGGACTTCTCATATGAATCTTTGAGTTACTAATCAGGGTCCAACTTGCAGAGTTCAGTTAGTTGGGAACTCAGTCCATTGACGCTTTTTTTTTCTTTTTTGGTGGAGCAAGCTTCCTATTTTTTGAGTGGAACAAGCCACCCATGCACCCCCAGACTTATGAAAGCAAGCACTATAGCGATAAAAACATAACAATTCTAATGAAAAAAGTCATTGCTTAAACATCAAAACTACACTGAATTCCAATAAAAATAGTGATAAAGAAGTACAGCATGGGGTAGGGTAGCTAGTTAAGTTCAGTCTTTACCCAGTAAGAACTCAAAGAAGTATACAGATGTCTTAAAATGGATCCAGTTTAATGTTTTGTGCACCTGTAGTCTCCTGGCTCATGATTCCCTGACAATCATATAGGCTAGAATATTGGCATCACAGTAAAAATATATCAGTTGTTTTTTTCCTGTTGCTATAGTACAGCAATTGTTCCATGGCAATGCAATTCAGGTGATAGTTTGTGCTGGTGTGTATGTGCGTGTGTGTGTGTGTGTGTGTGTGTGTGTGTGTGTGTGTGTGTGTGTGTAGCTGTGTGTCTATGAAAGAAAATCTGTGCATGCAAGTGAGTTTTTTTTTTTTATTCATTCATTCATTATCCAGCTAAATGGCACAGTTCTTATGGATTTTTCAGATATGACCTCAGCAAATATGTCAGGGGTGAATGTACATATGCATGTTATACTTAATGCAATGAGTAATGTAGCAAGTCTTTAGGTTCTAGTATAAAACCACAAAATCACAAAAAGCTATTTGAACCATGACAGAATACTGAAATTCCAGGCAGACAGCATCTAGTCATCATTGAACCTTGGGCTGCTGGAGCTGTAATGTGTCTAAATATTGAACCACTGAGCGTTTGGTGTGTCCATACTTGCTTCAATGTGCAAAACAATACCAGTTTCTTATGTACACTCTAAAATTTTAGCTGGCAGAAAAATATTGCACAAGAAATATTTGACATTATTATTCTCATATTTGATCAGATCACGAGACAGTGTGGGTGGACCATAAGCCAGAGTATTTTGAACAATTAACTAGATCATTGTAGCTGGTTCTAAGGAGGATGGGGTAAAACTGTGATTATGACATCAGTGTTTCATGTTTAAACAGAGTCCTGGTATTGGAGGAGCTAACTGTCTGGGCAGTGTGCAAGTGAGCAGACAGAAATGGATCGGCCGTCTTGGGAGGAGGGAAGCAACCTGATCCACTGCATTTGGGCATTCAGCAAAAGCTCCTGGCTCAAGGTGCAGCATTACAAGCAAAAATATCCTTTTCAACCATTTGTTCATGTGCATTAACAACAAATAGATCCATGACAGGAAGCATGCATGACTCACAGGGGCAGAATTCTATAATCGTCTATATGTCAAACTTCTATGTCAGTCCTGATGGATCAGATGCAGAAATGCATCTATCCCCTGTGGCTGCTAGGACATTTTCTTTTACTTATTCAATGCTCAGCTGCTCATGAACAATTATTCCAGTGCGAGATACTTAACATACGTAGACTGTGTCTGTAAATATATTCCTTTGAGTTTGTGTGACCACAGAGGCAGTATTTTTATAGTCTGGGTTATAGGAGTAGAGTTTCCAAGGAGTATCTCAGCAAAGATGGCATCTTTAAAACTCTTTTACTGATCATGAGTTTACTGTGACTAGAGTGAATGGCAGGGAGTTAGATGAGTATAATGTGACTAGGGTGAATGGCAGGGGAGTTGGACGAGTATACTGTGACTAGAGCGAATGGCAGGGAGTTGGACGAGTATACTGTGACTAGAGTGAATGGCAGGGAGTTGGTAAAACCCTAGCAGCTGGTGTTTGAGGTAATGAAGTAGATTCTTGCACTGATGATAGTTGTTCATCTACACAGTTTTCATCTCTTAACCCAGCCAACTAAGAGTATAGTATCACTGAAATCATTTTTGGTGGAGTCTAGAGAGGCTCAGACAGGATAAAGTGGGTGTAAGTGGCCAGTGTGGCGGAATGAACAAGTGATAGTCCCAAAACAAGAAGGTGAAGGTCAACAGGTAGCAGCGTTCAACAAAAGCTCCTAAAATTATGTAAATTATTGCAGTTCTAGTTAATAATTCAAATGATGAGGCTGATAGCTGTATAATGAGGTAAAGTTTCTCTGTCTTCGAATCTCTCTCACACAAACACACACACACACACACACACACACACACACACACACACACACACACACACACACACACACACACACACACATGCACACACATGTTTACATGGAGAAACACTTGAAAAAAACTTGAATATCTTGGTGTTCTTGATCAGGACATAAAATGTTGACGTTGTAAATTATGTTTCAACATTGACCTTGCATTTCTAGGGTGAAACTCTTTGGAAACTCTTTGGCCTATAGTTTTAAATTATAAATAGTTTTACTTTTTCTTTTAGTTACACATTTTGGTGCAGATTTCAAAACATTTAAGTTAGCATAATGGAAACTGCAAAAAACACAAAAAAATAAAAATAATATAAATGTAACAACAAACCAGTGACCACCAAATCTTTTATTGTACTTGCTTCTGACGTCTCGGCTACAAGCCTTCAAGGAAGATAAAAACCAAGTAAACACCACATGTATATATATCATAACCAAATATCCAATAAAACATAACTCTGAAATATTTCATAATAATTAGCTGAATTATTTATTCATGAAACAGAATGATAATCACTTAGGGATAGTCAGTTCCTTATAAGTAGGCCATCCAGCTGAAATATGAATAAGGAAGGGGAATATGGCTAAATGTAATGGATAAGCAGTCCAAAAAAAAAATACAGGAAACTGACAGTAGGCAACAAAACAAGAATGTAAAGATGTCTTCTACTGTAAATGAAGTACAGGACATGTGGATACATTGCAATGTTGGCATGAAAAGTGGAGATTTTGTGGGGAAGAGCATGGAAGTTGCTCTATAGAAAAGGGGCCTATTAAAAGGATTGTTTAGATTATTTCACACCTGGTTTACCATAGTGCCGTCTACCTCAGACCCAAGAATGGAGACTTGATGCAAGTGCAGTGGATGCAAAATCCTATTAGATTATTAACTGGCACTGCTTACACCAGTCACAGAACTGTGGTTTGGAGAGTTTTGCTCTGTCTGCCAGTCACTGCCAGATGTGTCCTTAATATATTGACCACCATGTACAGTGTTCACAACATCAGTCCTTCTTACCTTAAGAAGTTGCTGAACCACTATGTCCTGAATAAATATCTCAGGCCATTAGCAGGAGGCTGCTGGCTATGCCATGGAAGAGACATTATGCAGAGCTTTGTTGGCATATCTTGTTCCAGTCCTCTGGAATCAGCTGCAATCCCTAAAATTCCACCTTTTGAGAAGAGTTTACCTAGACATGACAGGAATACTTGTAATACTTTTAGATGGATAAACATTTGATTTGTTTGTATGTAAATATTTAAGCATTGTATTATTACCCATCCTCTGTATATCATATTAAACTTTTCTCTTATCTTCCTGCTGCTATGTTTTGTTTGACATAAGATGCTTAGGGTTAATTATCAAAATACTTTTAATAAGGGGATAAATATTTTGAGAGACTTGCAGCATATGCATGCAGTAGGTCAACAAGAGGACAACTTAGATAAATCAGAAACAGAAAACAAGAAAATTCTGGAAAATAAAATAAAAGGAAAGGTAAAATCCAGCAATAACCAGTCAGTACATATTTCTATATATTTTCACCTGCTGAAATAGTCAGCTGCAGTGAACAATTAATGGGCAGTGACTGTCCGGTACAACTAGCAGTACCAAACACATAGTACGCTGTGACTCTCAAACTGTGAATCGACTGTGTATGTAGCTTTTATCACTGTCCAAACTGCTGGGGATACCAGCAAAGGAGATTCACTCAGGATCTGCCTGACTTTAAGGTGCTCTCTGTCAATTTTTATTTACCTCAAAGATCAGAGAAGCACTCAGAACTGAGAGTAGGAAGTGAATCTGTCTATAAAAGAAAGAGAGCTTTCTTGTGTGCCAGATCACAATTACCTGTACTAATATTTTTCTTTTTCTTTTTTTATCTGTATTATAATTTGAAATTATAGAAAAATTGCTTTCAGGGGCAAATGCATACTATTTTATATTTTTATATCATAAAAGCAAGACATTGTTATGATTTTATGTATTATGCCAGTCCCATTTTTATAAGGGATCTTGTAGCATTATTGTAATAAGTTAACAGCTTGAAACCCAAAATATTAGTTAACTTCAATATATCACTAACATTCAACAAGCACTAGCTTTAACTTCTTTCCCATACATACTGTTTCACTGTAGTGTGCCCTTTTTGAAATGATACACCTTCTCTGACTGGAAAGAAGCCACATAAATATGATGGCAGCAGAAATGTACTTTAACTTTTTGTTTTTAGATGCATACTCTGCCCCGACGCCCCATGTCAACCATAGTCATCAGATATCCTTAATATCTTAGTATGGACTGTCTTTTAACAGGGAAATGCATTGACAAAGAGTGACCATTATATCTGTAGTAATAAGACACAGATGCTTGGAAGGAATATAAAATGATAGACACCTATTACTCAGATAGCATAAGGAAGCACTGTTTATGTCCAGTAGTAAAGTAGTTCTGACTGTGGTGCCCTCCTCAGAGAAAGCATCCTTTCAAAGCTATTATGCCTGTTAGCTATATATAGAGTAGAAAGCTCAATTCCACATTGATGTCACAAATATGTCCAGGCTGCCAAAATTCTCCTGCATAAAAGAAAAGGCTATAAAATGAAGAAAGAGGCATTTGAGTTAATCGACAATTATGAATGATGGACTGAAGTAACATCTAAAAACCATGTTGCTACAAGCAAACTTGTTAATACTGGCCAAACAACCCAGTTCAGTCACCAGAGACTACAATGAGACTGAAAAGGGAACATACAAAAGATAGCCATAGACACAGGAGTATGACTTCATTATAAACCAAGGTCCCATATCATATTCATCAATTACATATTTTATGTTATATTTGGTATCCAAATTATACTCAAGTAAAGTATCCAGCCTGGACTTACTAACCATAGAAATTCACCATTTCTAAGGAAATATATGTTAAGCCTAGTAAAACTTTAGCTTAATTGATGCTAAATAACACTGATAAACTGCCGCATGATTAAATATTCACTTTGGTGTTAAAAACTAACATAGTCATTAGTTATATGAACTATTTACAAGGACAAAGGAAGTGCACAATTATAAACCAAATCATAATACATAGTATAATATAGAATATAAAACACAAAATAAGCAGAGTGATGCTCAAAATGCTGATACTTAGAGATCACTACTGTCTCTCATGCTGGTTCGACTTGGAGAAGAGCAAGACCTGAGTGTCACATTTGTCTCACATTCTCCCTCTTCCCTGAGTTTTTATGTCCTCAGACTTGCTATATTAGTAGTACATATGTTTGTTTATTGTTTAGTAGCACTGATTACTGGAAGAGTCTGTTTGGGCTGTGACAGGCCCCTTTTCAGTGGAGGCCATGGGAGAAAAGGTAAATCTTACAAGAGGCATACAATATAATACTTTACAAGTCAACACATCAAATGTTAGCTATCACATACAAGATACAAATATTAGTATCTTAAAAGAGAGAGAGAGATCCTGAAAATGACTACATACCACAAAGTTACATTTCGGTTTTACTGAAGAATGGAGTTCACTAGCATTAGGGCTTGTTGTTGTCAGTCTCCCAAGGTTTCAGATGTTTTGAGTTCTTATAATCAATTATTCAACTAGAATTATGCCTATAGGATTCTACAGATATGAACCTAAAGGTATAACTTACAGAATCAGACATATGTAACTAAACATATCATTCAACAGTTAGAATTTAAAATGCAAAATACAGAATTCTATAGATGCAATTCAAAACAGAAACAATCTACAGACCGGTCTACGTAAGTCTATATATAAATTATGTAGACATAGACCTCCAGAGACAGAATTGAAAATAAAAAGTTCTACAGATAGAACTGCAAACTCAGCATTCCAAAGGTCCAGTTCTAGACATAAATTTTTGCTAATAAAATTTAAAGCTCAAAAAACTTGTAAATTAATTCTACACACAGACTTCTACAGATCCTCTATATACAGAATCCCAAACAAATCTGCAGATAGAATTATTGACACAAAGCTCACAGAGAAAGAATTATAAACACAGAATTCTGGATACAAAATTCTGATATCAGGGCCCTACAGGTACAATTCTAAACATAGACTTCTATAAGTGGAGTTTTAATTATAGAATTATGCAGATAAATTCTCCATGCAGACTTCTGAAATTAGAGCTGCACAGATATAATTCCAAACACAAATTTCAGTACATGGACTTTTAATCATAGTCTTGTACAGGTCTAATTCTAAAGACATAATTTTACAGAAGCATCTAAAATGTATGACTATTCAGATAGAATTATAAACATGTGAGTCTATAGATGGAATTCTAAATACAGGAGACTACAACTAGAATTCTAAACAGAATACTTTAAATAGATTTCTAAACAATGAGTTCTGCAGTTAGAATTAGGAACTCAGAATTCATCAGATATAATTTGTAAACAAAAAATTCTAACCAATGAATCTGTAGCTAGAATTCTAACTACAGAGATCTACAGAGATAACTTTAAGCAGTAAATTCTATGGCTGCTTAAAATGTCTCCAAATTAATGTTCACTGAGTATCAGCTGCCTGAGGCACAAGAATGTGAAGAACAAAATGTTGATCAGTGTTTTCCACAAGAGATCACTGACTGTGTAATTTCTGTGCACTGTTAGCAGTTCTTCTTCTTTAGAAATGTATCTCTTATTCGTGTTGGTGAGTCAGATAACTGGTGTGTGCGTGTATGTGTGTGTGTGTGTGTGTGTGTGTGTGTGTGTGTGTGTGTGTGTGTGTGTGTGTGTGTGTGTGTGCATGCGCTCATGTGTGTGTGTGTTTGTGTGCAAATGTATACCCATCCATCCATCCATCCATCCATACATCCATCCATCCATCCACAACCTCTTTCTCTCATTTTTGCACTTGGGGTTGGTGTGTCACTTCAACAG
>NC_056735.1:838538552-838558552 GCF_019279795.1 Protopterus annectens
CTATTGGTCTGTAATTATCTGGGTTAAGGGATCTGAATTGGTTTTATGTATGAAAATTGTTTTTGACGCATTGAGGTGGGGGTCACTAATTTTATTTTTAGTTATATAATTAAATACATGTGACAATTCTTTTCCCAAACTATCAGCAAACTCTTTGTAAAATTCAGCTGTAATACCATCAGGCCCTGGCGACTTATGTGCTTTCATATGTTGAATTGTATATACTATTTCTTCTTTAGAAATATGTTTAATCAGGTCACTTTGCAGGCTCTCTTCTAATTCTGGAAAGTTAATTTTTTGCAGAAAACTTTTATTCTGGTTATGTAGAGACCTATCAGTTTGCTCCTCATACACCTTAGTATAGATTTTCCCAAAAACATCAACAATATCCTCAGTTTTAGAATATATTGTGTCGTTATACTGAATTTCCGAAATATATCCAGTTGTTTTTGATTGATTTATAATCCTTGCCAGTGCTTTTGATGGTATTTGAACACTATTAGCATATTTCACTAAACACCTTTGTTCTTGAAGTGTTAATTTATTATTATGAAGCAAAAAGAGATCCCTTTGAAGCTTCAATATTTCCTCCTCAGTTTGAGCGTTAAAATTCTGAATCAGCTCATTATCAAGTTGTTTTATTCTTATTTCTAGTTTTTGAATATCACTATTATGAATTTTCTTATAATATGAGGCTTTTTGTATAAGAAATCCTCTAATTTGAGCTTTAGCTGTCGCCCATTCAATGTCAGGAGTATGTTTTTGGAGCTTCAAGCTATCTGTAAATTCTTTCAAATATTTTATAATTCCGTCTACTATCTCTTTTTTACTTAAAAGATTTGGGTTGAGTGACCAGTTATAACCCCTATGCCTTCTTGTGTCTTTTAAATCTTTAGAAAATTTTAACGAAATTTTTGAGTGATCTGATAGATGACGAGTATGTATAACCACCACTGGTTCTAAATTCGTTAGTGCTTTAGATATCAAAAAGTAATCTATTCTAGCCCACATTTTGTGGCATGGTGAATAGAAGGTGTATTTATTTGCATTATTAATATCTTGTGAATAAGAAAAGGGGTCATATAATTGAAAATCTTCCTTAAAATCATTTAATGCTATCCCGGCCTGCTTATTAAATGCTCTCTGTGGACAAGACCTATCCAACTTTGGATTTTGATAGGTATTCCAGTCTCCACCCACAACAAAATAATAACCATCATAAATAATAACCATCATAACTACAGATAGATTTCTAATTAATGAATTCTATGGACATACTTTCAAACACAAAAATCGAAATACTGCATTTTAAGTACAACATTCTACAGATAGACTTCTAAAGACAAAACACTACAGATATAATACAAACATATAATGCTATGATTAGAATTCTAAGCAGAGTTTTTTAATATGATTCTACAGATAGAATTCTGCACCTGTAATTCAACACAAAAAAATAACAAGTTGTTCACAAGGTTAGTGTGTTTATGAAAAACAAAAACAAAAGAAAACATGCTCTTAAGCCATCTGTTAACTGTTTATTTTCTTTTGAGTGCTTTCATAGGTTCATAGGTTCATAGGCAAGTACTAGGCTATCTGCCCAAGGGCATTTATAAGCCTAGCCAGAATGTGTTGGCTTTCGTCACCCCCTTAGATTAGTTTCCTGTGCCCCTGTCCAGCAGAGCCATTAGTTCCCTGCGCCACTGTCCAGCAAAGCCACTGCAGTGATCCCCAGGGTAAATTTTCTGTTTCCCATCCACCTGTCAAGGTTTATCTTGAAGAGGGTTAGTGAGGGGCTCTGCCTGATATATATTGGAATCCTGTTCCAAAGCATGGGGAGTCCCTGGGACAGGAATCTATCCCTCTAGCATGTCCTATTTATCGTTGTGGTGAGGTTTATACCTCTAGAGCATGTGCCTCTTCAGGATTTTTTTTTTTTTTAGGTGGAGCATGTCCATCAATTCTGGGTTGGACATGGCCTTGTATCTCAGGCAGAGATCATCTCTGAGTAAGCGGTATGCGACCGAGTACAGCTGGAGTTTCTTGAGTCAGGCTGCATAGGGCATCTGTTTGAGGCCAGTAATCATCTTGGTGAGGTACTTTTTTGGTCTTTCCAGCTGTTGCAGGTGTCTTGTAAGGTACATCACAAATGGGACATTGTATTCTATGATGGGTCTAATGAGTGATGAGTAGAGAGGAACAATAACTTCTTTTGTTCAAGATGTGAACCCTTTTGTGATTAGGTGGGCCACATAGAAGGATTTTCTAACCACCTTGGCAATATGATTATCAAAGGAGAGATTACTATCTACTTGGGTCCCCAGATCCCTTATTACATGTTCTGCATTTGGGGGACTACCACCTATGTGGTAGTTCATGGGTACTTTGTTTTTTTTCCAAAGGGGATGACTATGCACCTTTTGGCATTTAGTTTGAGGCCATGATTTTGACACCAGCTATCTGTCTCAGTGAGACCCTTTTGGAGGGTGTCTGTATCAGCTGGGGAATCAATTATGGCCCCTAGTTTGCAGTTGTCTGTGAACTTGGTCAGCCCTTACCTCTGAGAAGTATATACTGAACAGGAGGGGTCCTAGGACTGAGCCCTGGGAGACGCCACTTGTAACCGGTTTAGAGTCAGACATAGAGCCTGCAACTCTCACCATGTGGGTTCTATCCATGAGCCAGTTGGCAACCCATCTCGTGACGTAGGGGTTTATGTTCAAGCTGGTGAGCTTGTCTATAATACTAGAATGGGGAATGGTGTAGAAAGCCTTTGCGAGGTCTAGGTAGGCTGTGTGGACCTCCTTTCCCTCATTTAATGCCTTGGTAACTGTCTCAAAGAAGTCCACCAGGTTTAGGAAGCATGATCTGCCCTTAACAAAGCCAAACTGGGTAGGGTCCAAGATTTGGAGGTTCCCAATGCCTCTTTTAATGAGTTCCATGATGATGCGCTCCATAGCCTTGCAGACCAGGCTAGTCAGGCTTATAGGGTGATAGTTCCTGGGGTCCGTTGTGGCTCCACCTTTGTGGAGCAGGATAACTCTTGCTGTGCACCATTATGTGGGCACATAGCCTGTAGAGAGGCTGAGTTTGAACAGTGCGTTTAGGTGAAGGGTTAGTTCATTTTGGAGCTCTTGTAAGACACGGCCTGGGACACCATCCAGTCTCATTGAAGCTGTGTTTTTGGCTTTGGATAGGGCTGTTTTAACCTGTCTGTCAGTGATTGACAGGGCCCTACATTTTTCTGGTATGGCTATTGGCCCTTTAGGGGGTGAGAGTGGGGGTGAAGTTTGCATTAAACCTGTCTGCCAAAATGTTGGCAATATCAGTCGGTTCAGTGTATTTTGTGCCACTCTGCACTAACTCAGAGCAGATCTGAGAGTTTCCACTTAGGTTCTTGACAAAGCTAAAGAATGCTTTGTGGTTATCTTTGGAGTCATTGGCAATTTTTATTTCGAAACTAGCCTTGGATGATTTAATGAGGGATCATAGTTTCTTGCTGATACTGATCAGGGATTTATTTCCTTCTTGGGATTTTACTCTTTTCTGTACTAGTTTCATCCTTCTGATGTTCTTCATGTTTCACTGTTGCAGTCATTAGATTTGGGTAATCTGCTGGCAGGTTGACCTCAGTCAGCCTAATTAACAAAGTCTTGGGTCCTGCGTCGGTTGCTGTCCCTTCTTCCATGACGTCAGGTCATCAGGGGTATAAAACATGCAGCCGACACCATTACATCAGTCTTTCTTACCACGCAATGCCCGAAGCAGAAGCAGTTCGCAATTGCCGGTCGGCTGACTCCTGAACTTTTCGTTTTCGAGTTTCAGATCCGAAGTCTTCAATTAAAAAGCTAAGTACCCCATTGGGGAAACTTTTTCTTGCTCCTAACCAATGTCAGTAAAAGTTAATAATTGCATTACTTGTGGGAAGCAAATACCTCATAAGGATTTCCATTTGTACTATATTCCTTGCCTAGGCCCTGACCACGACCTACCTTGCTGTCGGTTCTGTGCTTTATTTAATCAACGCACTATCAAACGTCGGTACATTTTTGCTTCTAAATATTTTGGCTCATGCTTTAATTATCCAGAAATATTGTCGGTTAGCAACCTGATTACCGGAATACCTAAAAAAACACACAAAAAAAAAAGACAGAGACAGGCCGTTGAGGTCCAAAACTGCCGACGATGCTTCTCCAAAGCCAGTCGCTAGTTTGCTGGTACTCAGTGAGACGCTTTTGCAGCCCCTGATACCCACTACTTCTGATTCTCAGGCCTCTACTGAGACCCATTCAGAGTCCAGTATGCCGCGAGATGCTTCAATTATGGAACCCGTGGATGTCTTTACCTTGGATGGGTCCGGAGCCGCTGTGCAGGCACCGGCTTCTGAGGGTGTTTTCACGCCTACAGATTTGTATATTAAACTGACGCCATCTTCAAAACTAAGACCAAAATCTCGACCTATGTCTAAAAAACTGACACCTAGGCCACATGGTGCAGGCCCCTATGCCTAAAAAACAAATGTTCAAACTGGCCGAAGATTTAATTACTTTAATCAGGGCTAGCCAACCCCCCCCTTCTAAGAGGCCTAGGCAAGATATTGACTATGAATCTTCTGAACAGGATTCTATTTCTTCTGACTCTTCTAATGAACAGGAATTGTCTATACCTACTTATGAGGACTCTGATGGAGAGGATTCCATTCCTTCTGCTTCTCCTCCTGAGAATTTTTATTTTGGGGAAACTTTACATTCCTTAAGGGAACATTTCCACTGGGAAAGTCAGGATTTTTCTGAATCTAAAAAGAGGCTTAGGGATTTTCTTCTTCTTCCTCAGCATAGGCCTTTGGCTATACTGCCTGTTCTAGACATTGTTGATGATGTTTTTTTCTGAATCTAGTATGGCTCCTGATTCTCTGCCTCTGGCTCCTTGTAAGCCAGACAGATACTACAGGGTTCCTGACTCCCACAAATTTATTTTCAAAAATCCTGTTGTGGATCCTGAAACCATTTCTCAGGGCCCCAAGGGCATTAAGGCTTCTACTGCTAAAAATCCTACCCCTTCTGCTAGAGATTCCAGGGCGCTGGACAGATGAGATAAGAAAGTCTATACTTCTACAACCTTGGCAATCAGGGCTTTAAACTGTCAATTTCGTATGCTAAAATATCAGCAGCATATCATGGGACTGCTTAAACAGAAAATGATGTTGATTTCTGACTGTGTGGAAACTAAAGATTTGCAGGATCTATTGCATTCAGCTGAACGAGTTGGGAAACATACTTTGCAATATGGTTTTGATTCTTTGGAGGCCTCTTGCAGGGCTGCTGTAACTCGGTCTGTGCTAAGAAGGCATGCTTGGCTCAAAGAGCAAACTCTGCCTGATCATGTTAAAGCAAAATTGTTGGATGCTCCTTTACAACAGGACCATCTCTTTGGTAATAAGGCTGAAGATGTTCTAAAAAAGATGGAAGATAAAGCTAAATCTATGCAAACTGTGAAAGATTTCTTACAAGTGCAACCTCCAAGATTTAGTAGGCACTGGCCTACTAAGAAGTGGTCTTTTCCAGTTCCTTCGAGAGCCACTCAAGTCAAACCCAGACATTCCAAAGGCACCAGGTTTCAGTCCCAAGGGACTTCCAGAACAAAGCAATGGGTTGCCTCCTCTTCCAAATCTGGAAACAACAAGACACCTCCCTATGGTAAGCAGTCTCAATGACTTTCCTCTACACTTACCAAGCACTTACCTTTTAGCCACCCCTTTGGGGGGAAAACTGGCTCTTCATGCAAAAAACTGGCAACTTATTACCCAGGACAAATGGGTTTTAAATATAGTATCCCAGGGATACAGATTTCATTTCCACACGTTGCCAATTCCAAACGGATGGCTAGACCTGCCCCCAAATCAGTGGGCAGAGGCCCAGAAACAAGTACTTTCCCTCATGAGCATGGGAGCTCTTCAACTAGTACCAGAAGAGGAAAAGGGACAATGTTTCTATTCAAGAATTTTCCTGGTACCCAGAAAAGACGGCATCCAATTCTGGACTTATCTACTCTGAATACCTTTCTGGACATTCCAAAATTCAAGATGCTGACTCTTTACCAGTTACTTCCTATGCTAGGCAAAGATGCCTGGTTGGCAACTCTAGATTTAAAAGAGGCTTACCTGCATATCCCAATCAGGGAATCTTGCAGAAGATACCTCCGCTTCAAAGCAGGCTATTTGCATTACCAGTTCTCTGCACTCCCTTTTGGCTTATCTACTGTGCCCAGGGTCTTTACAAAGTGCCTGGCTCCAGTAATTGCATTTTGCAGGCAAAGATATATTCAAATATATCCATACCTGGACAATTGTCTAATTCAGGCAGAAAACAAGGACATTCTTCTAAAACATCTAGTGTTTGTAAAAAGGGTTCTAACTTGTCTAGGGTACACTATAAATGAAAAGAAATCACAACTGGTACCCTCTCAAAAAATTACATTCCTGGGTGCAAGCTTGAATACAACTGCCCAGATGGCTTTCCTTATGTCAGAGAATCAAATTCATTTGGTGACTTACTTCAAACAGGTGGCCACAAAAACCTTGCTTTCTGCAAGACAAATACTGCAAGCCTTGGGGTTCATGGTCTCCTGCATTCTTCTAATTCCATATGCAAGACTGCATATGAGGAAACTTCAGTGGTATTTAAAAAGTCTATGGAGTCAGCATTGTCACAGCCTAGAAACAATGATTCCTATCATACCTTTCCTGCACCTAGAGTTCCTATGGTGGGCAGAGACCTGCCACCAGAACAAGGGACTGCCATTCACGCCACCCCCTGCCACCCAAACCCTAACTACAGACACATCAGACTATGCATGGGGTGCTCATCTGGCAGGGAAGTGCATTCAGGGAAAATGAAGCCCAAATCAAATGCACCTTCACATAAATCAAAAATAAATGCTAGCTGTACAGAATGCACTGACAGCCTTCAAGAACTACCTTCATCCAGGACAATTACTGATAAAGACGGACAACACCATGGTTATGTAGTACATAAACAAGCAGGAAGGTACACACTCCTACCCCCTCTGCAGACTAGCCATGGCATTGTGGAACACGGCCTTGAGCTATCAAGTACAACTACAAGCTCAATCCTGCCAGGAAAGCTGAAGACTTTGGCAGACGAACTAAGCAGAAATCTCATGGACCCACACGAATGGAAACTGGAACCATGAATTTTGAACATGTTGACACACAGATGGGGGAGCCCAGACATAGATCTTTTTGCCTCACCCCAGAACTATCAGTTGGACAAATTTTGCACAAGAACTCATCACAAAAAAGCCTGGAAAGTTGATGATCTGTCCTTCCGCTGGAAAAACCTATCAGTCTATGCCTTTCCCCCTCTGCCTCTGCTCTCCAAAGTTCTACTAAAAGTCAAACAGGTCAAACCAAAAATGATTTTGATTGCTCCAGACTAGCCTTGCCAACACTGGTACCCACTCCTGCGCAGTGTGTCACACCTTCCACCATGGCACCTGCCTCGGACACCTTACTTACTATCTCAGCAGAACAACCAAACTCTGCACACTCAGCTCCAAGCTTTGAATCTTGCAGCGTGGCTAATCACCTAAATTCACCCTTAGCATCTCTCAGCAAGCCTGTGATGGATGTCATTTTGGAGGTGAGAAGACCTAGTACTAGAAAATCTTATGCTGACAAATGGAAAAGATTCTGTGCCTGGAATCACTCTCAAGGGATAAGTACAGCAATGCCCAACATTCCTCAGATTTTGCAATACTTAACCGAGATGCTTCACAAGGGCCTGCCCTTTTCTTCCATAAAGATCCATGCCTCAGCCATTTCAGCTTATTACAACACAGAACCTCCCCTCTTCTCTCATCCTCTGCTAAAGCAGTATCTCAGAGGGGCCAAAAACTTAAGACCACCCAGGAGAGCTTCAACCCCTGCCTGAGACCTTAATTTTGTATTGGAGAAGCTCAGTCTCCCTCCTTTCGAGCCAGCTTATACTGCAGACTTAAAATTTCTATCCTGGAAAATAGCTTTCCTTTTAGCAGTCACTTCAGCTAGAAGTATTTCCGAATTACAGGCTCTTATGGCAGTGGAGCCTTTCATCATTTTTCATGCTAGCAGGGTATCTCTCAGGACCAATCCATCCTTCATGCCTAAGGTGGTGTCCAGTGTGGCTCTTAATCAGACAATTCATTTGCCAACTTTCTTTCCCAATCCACAGAACAAGGAGGAGCGGATTCTGCATTCATTGGATGTACACAGACAACTTAGATTTTACTTAAACAGGACTAAATCTCAAAGAAAATCTGAACAACTGCTGGTAGCATTTGCTGCAGGGGCAGAGGGAAAGGCTATTTCAAAGCAAACCATTTTCAAATGGATAAGCCATTGTATTAGTTTCTGCACCATGGAAAAGCTATCCCCCAGGGGATCAGATCCCATTCCACCAGGCTGCATCTACTTCAACAGCCTTTCTCAGAGGTGTTCCTACCAGGGACATTCTAGAAGTTGCTACATGGAGCTCAGTTCATACTTTCACCAAACATTACCATTTACCACTTTTCTCTAAATCCAGAGCTGGCTTTTCCACTGCTATCCTGTAGGGCCTTATAACTAGTCCTAATGCTGTATAATTTCCTCCTCCCAACCATAGCTTTGGGAATCTACCCAAATGTAATGACTACAACAGTGAAACATGAAGAACATAGTACAGTTGTGTACACTTACCATAAATGCAGATGTTTGAGTGTATTCACTGTTGCAGTCCTGGTTACCCTCCCTCCAGCCCCCTATTTTTCTCTGGCTATACCTCTACTTTCTTTTACTATGCTTAAAAGCCCTTTTGGTGTATTTACTTTTGGTTGGAGGTATATATTTTTTGTGTTTTTTTAATTTTATTTGGTCCCCATTTGGGCGGCACCTGACATCTGGGGCAAGAAAAACTGATGTAATGGTGTCGGCTGCATGTTTTATACCCCTGATGACCTGACGTCATGGAAGGAGGGACAGCAACTGATGCAGGACCCAAGACTTTGTTAATCAGGCCAACTGAGGGCAACCTGCCAGCAGATTACCCAAATGTAATGACTGCAACAATGAATACACTTGAACATCTACATTTATGGTAAGTGTACACAACTGTACTTTGTATAGCTTGTTTATGGCAGGGGTCCACCAGACTGGTTTCCTTTTCTTGGAGGAGTGATTCTTGGTTTTACTTGGGATAGCACGATCCATGCATTCCTGCAGATGCTCATAGAGTGCCTTTGTAAAGGTTTCAGCAGCTTGGACAGCATTGTCCTTTAGCATGGGGGCTGTGAACCTTTCCCCCTCCATCTTAAGTAAAGTGAAGTTTGCTTTTAAAATGTTTTTTTCACAGTGGTTTCCTTGATTGAGGGTGGGGGCGGAATGTGGATATCCAGAGTGATTAGTCTATGGTCTGATCTAACCAGTGAGTGGTTGACCTCCGGTGTGGAACACCGGTCGCTCATGTTGGTGATGACCAGATCCAATATGTTGTTCCCTCTGGTGGGGGTGTTGACTAGTTGATCCAGGGCATTCAAGTTTATAAATTCTAGGAAGCTTTGGGCAAGAGAGTTAGCACTTGAGTAGTTCTCCCAGTTTATGTTTGGGTAATTGAAATCACCCAGTATTAGGGTGTTTGGCAGGACCTTCATATTTCCCAGTGTCTCCAGAAATGTGGAATGGGGGTCCTGGGTCATGGTGGGTGATCTGTAGCAAGCTACAATTTGGACTGCAGTTTTGCCTGTTGTTAGTTCAACATGGATGATCTCTGATGCATTGTGCTGCACCACTAACCTGGAGGTGTGCGTATCCTTGATGAATATGGAAATAACCCCACCTTTTGTGTTTAGGTCCTGGTTCTGTGGCCAAAAGGTATGGTATGAGTTATAGCCTAGTAGTGCTGGGGTGCTCTCAGGAGTCTTAAACCAGGTTTCTGTTACTGCACAGATGTCGATGTTCTCCATACTGAGGATTGCCTCAAGTGCATGCATTTTGAGGTTTAGACATCTGGTGTTGAGTAGCATTACCCTCAGTTTTTGGTTACTTGTGCTATTTATGGTGGTGGGTTTGTCTTTTGAGCCTTGCCTAAAAAGGCATTATGGGAGTGGCAAGAGCCTGGGCCAGTATTCGAAAGCCTAAGGGTGACATGTGCAAGCCATCTCTTGCGAAGCAACATGGCTTGTCGATCATGTCATCCCAAGCAGACAGATACTGGATCCCCTTTGAATGACACCAGAAACTAAGCAAATTGTTGAAATTGATATTTTTTTCTTTATACTGTGGCATCATTCTTGGTGAGGGCAGGATGCTACTCAGGGTCAGGGTCATACCAGCCTGGGCTACATGATCAGAGAGCTCTTCCATGTCTCTTTTCATGTAGTCCAGGCAGGTACGTCTCAGGTCATTAACACCAACATGGACAATGACGGAGTCATATTTGTACTTTTTCTGGAGTGACCTGAGTGCTTGTGTTATGTGGCAGATCCTGGCTCCCAACAGGCAGCTAAATGTAACCTTCTCCTTGTCCAGCCTAATTAGTGGGACATCAGTGTGCCTGACTATAGAGTTGCCTATTACTAGTGTGTTGGGTATGTTATTTTGCCTTAAGGGCTGTGATTGCATGGCACACTGATTATGTGAATTATGTGTTTCATGGTTGGTGATGGGGTTTGGAGGTTGCTTGGATGTCTGCTTTGCAGGTCTCTGTTGCTTTTGCAGATTTTTATTTAGAGCCTCTGAGTATGTTTTCATGTATTCCTGTGTGTTATTTCCTTTACATGGGTTACTCATTGGCTGTACAAATAGAGGTACTTAAAAAGTAATATAAGATAAGCTAATTTCTTCATATTTTTAGACAATGGGCTCAAATTAGTGAAAAAAACCCAGAAAATTAAGAGCTATGGCCATCCATTATTTTAAAGATGTCACAGAAATTAGGGATATTTATTTTATTTATTTGTTTTTATTTATTTTGAACTTGTTAAACAGGGTAGAGCACTGATCCCATTGGACCCATTTCATTTTCAGTCTGAGGAAAACACAGTAGTTACCTGACATTATGCAAAGAGCAAATGACAAAATGCAATAAATATATACATATATTACATACCAAGTGAATATCATAGATTGAGTGGAATAAAAGCAATAGGTAAATGACATTTATATATATATATATATATATATATATATATATATATATATATATATAGAGTGAGTGAAAAAACACACAAGATACATACACTATATACAGAGTGGAAATCAGAGCTGACATGCTAAAAGAATAGCAATCAAAAATAGAGTCAGAGCAAGGTATGAAGAAAAACTGGTCTTTGGTGTTCACTCCTGAACTAAAGAGCAAACAAGGGCGTGCTCCCACTGTTGCACATAGTAGAGATAGGAATATAAATGAGATTTTTGAAACTGATAGAATAGAGAAAATGAACAAAAAAGAAAAAAATGTCCAAATATGGGCATTGTAAATATTGTCAGTTTATACAGTATGGTCCTAATATAGTTGCTGAAGGGTACAATACAATAATTAACAGTTTATTCAACTGTAAGACAAAGGGGTTACTATATTTGTATCATGTCTCACATGTAGAAGATTTTGCATAGGAAAAAACAGAAATAATGTTAAAAATGAATTTATGAACACTGCTATGGCATCAAGCAGAATGGCAAGATTTTAAAATATTTTTGTCTTTTATTTTGGAAAAAGTCAATAAGGACAACAGAGGAGGGCCATGGGATAGTAGGTTAGAATACTAGGAATTCGTTTGGAAACTCAGATTAAATTTAGCTAAGAAACTGGAACAATTAATTCTAGTCTGCAGTGTTTTGAAGTTGCAGTCTGCTAAAGTGTACAAAATGTTTTTTATATATTAATTTTATATACTGTTATTGGTAGTAGCATTTTAGTGGAGCCTATTTTTAGACGATGTATGAGAATATTTTGTTAATGATAGGAGTATTATTAAGCATATGTAATCTAAGGTTGCTCTGAAATTATGTTATTTAGTTTATGTGTGTACTTAATGATTGGGTATGTTTAGTGAGGTGAGTGATGAATGTTTTTCAATGACTAATTGAGTTTCACCTGAAAATGAACATATAAACTCAAGAAAGAGTGTTCTAGAATAAGTGTTATACACTGAGAATTCTACAAATACAATTATTAAGCCTAGAAATATGTAGATAAGGTTTTAAAAATAATTTTACAGCTATAATTTAAACACATGACTCTATAGTTTGAATTAAAAAATCTACAGGTAACATGCTAAAAATAGAACTGGCATACTAAATAACAAACACAGGATTCTATGGACAGAATTTTATAGCAAAAAATTGAAACACATAATTCTACATGAATACATTTAACTGCAGACTAGAATTCTCCAGAAAGAAATATACACATTGAATTCTAAGGTAATAGTTGTAAATCCTGACTTACACAGAAATGATTATAACCACTGACTTCTACAGAAAAAAATCAGGAAAAAATCTGTGAATAGAATTCTAAGCCCAGAATTATACAGATTGAATTTTAAATAAAGACTTCTTTATGCAGAGTTCTGCAGAAAGAAAATTAACACAGAAGTCTACACATAAAATTCTAAACTCACAATTCTATAGATTGTATTCTCCACATAAATCCTACTGAAATAACTCTAAACACGGAATTCTAAATGAAGAAGTTTAAACACATAATTCTATAGGTAAAGTTTCACACAATTCTTAATATGTAATTCTAGAGGTAGTGTTCTGCAAACAGAATACTATGCACAATTTTGAAAACAAAACTGAAAGTATACTGTTCTACAGATAGAATTTTAAACAAATAATTACTTAGATCAAATTCTACAATTAAAATTCCAAGTACAGGATTATACAGATAAAGTTCTAAACACAGAATTATAAAGATAGAATATTACTTACAAAATTCTGCAGACAGAAAACTAAACAGAGACTTATACAGCTAGAATTCTAAAAAAAAAATCTATAGAAAGAATTCTAAATACAGAAACCCAACAACCCAAAAAGGAAATTCTGCAGATAAAATTACAGACAAAAAAAAATGACAGATAAAAGTTTAAGTTGTAATGGATGGATAGAATCCTTAGTTCTGCATATCATCATCACATCATTGCAACCCCTATTTTCCATTTTATTGAGGAGTTTTTGGAACTGCTGCCTAAATGCCATATTTTACTTGCTATTGCAGCTCTGTTGTGAAGCATAGGCTGAGACCATGAAGACTGTCTCTGATTACCATGAGTTTGTCTTCGAGTCTGGTTATATCTCTCACAGTCTTCAAAAGACTGAATTTTTCCACAATCTCAGCACTACTTTTAGTTTGTTCTCCCTATTAATAATAGCCAGTTGATACTCTATATTCCAGGCCAAGAGACTACATGGAATATCCAGTCTCCTCTTTATAATCATGCCATCTATTTCCAATCTGTATCCTTTCAGTGAATGTATAGTCAATGTTGCAATATGTGGTTCAAGTTTTGCAGGTTGCTTAGTTATATTTCTTTAACCCAGGTAACCAGGTTTCAGCAGGGTGACATAAGAAAGCCAGTATCATATTGGTGTAGGGCTGCTAAGATTGATGGTAAGCATGTACTGGCCAGAAGGGACACGTACCCCTCCTATCATTACTATTTATCCCAAGTTTAGGTCAGCACAACCAATGTGGTACTAGCAAATACCCGTACCTCTTTTAATGACATTTGGTGATGCAACTATATCACCACCAATAGCCATGTTTTTGCCACTGATGCAAATCTAACCATGGTAGAGTGTGATAGAATTGTACATATAGAATTCCTAACAATTCCACTGATGGAATTATTAAACAATGTTCTAAACACAGAAGTCTAAACACAAAATCCTACAGATGTAATTTGAGAATCAGAATTCTGAACAAAGAATTCTGAATAATGAATTAAAAGTACATCATTCTACAAATATAATTCAAATCACAGGTGTGAAGAAATTAGAGACTATTTGTACTAGCATCTCTGACTGAGTTTTTTTACATAATTTCTGAGTTGTACCTAATTTCAGATTACCCTATGTATTATTATGCCAACATGACTAGCTATGATATTGTAAATACATTCTCACATGTTGATTTATAATATTTTTGTACATAATGTTTTAAAGAGTTGAACAGTGTTCCTTTACATTTCTAACTATGCATATTTGTGAAGAAGATTCTAAATGCAGACTGTCTCAGAATCAGCTGATCTGCAGATGATGCCATTGGAATGCTGACAGTTGCTATGTGTTACTGTCAGAAGCTGAAAGACAAGAAGAAATTTTAATAAACAGCTGCTGGTTGATTTTCAAAATATGAAATGAAAATTAGAACTGGAACAGTGTTGACAGGCTAGTCTATAAAAAAGCCTGCTGAAGACAGTTAACAGTCAGTTGTCAGTTAAAACAGCCAATTACAGTTCACAGTTGTACTGTGCAGGGGATACCCAAAAGGACTCACCAAGAACTGTAAGCCTGCCTTTGCTCTATTGTAATAATTTAATTTAGATCAGGGACAGTGTTCTTTAGTCAGATAGGAACATTATAACTAATCAGAGTTTTTCTGAAAGTTGGATTTCTATCCTTCAGTATTGATTGCATTTTCCTTGTGTTTGAGTTCTGTTTGTTTATTGGAAATTGTTGTTTTATATATTTTAATCATTTTGTTTACTATTAAATGTTTTTATTAACTTACATTGTGGCTGATCAATCAGTGTTTTCTTTAGTGATTTGAGAGTGCTTATACCTGCTTAGATAACTTCCCAGGCCACTCTGAAAGCCTGGCTGCTTTAGGTAATTTGTTAACATTTGTTTTAATATTTAATTTTCATAATTGCACATCCCTTTAAAAGGGCACAAAGGTTGTGTGATTGGTGGCAGCATGTTGCTGTATTATTTTGGGGAAGGGGCACAGCTGGAAATCTGTGTCAGGCTTTCCCAGAAGTGTTTGGATGTGCAAGATTTAATTTATTTAAGTGTGAGTATATCAGATGTCTTAAACTGAGACACATTGCTCTGAAGTGTGTAATAAAGAGTTGCATTAGGGGTGGACAGAAGTATAGAGTCCAGACCTAGGTTATAGCATGTTCCTGTTGTGCTCTAAGGGGAAATTGTGAAAATCAACTCCTGTTTAAGTGATGGTATTCTACTGGAGTCAGTAGTGAGGACTGAAGCTCCTTAGTTACTGACCCAGGATAGTAAGGGATGTCACATTATTGTTGGCAGTCTGGTGGGTTATTGTCTGGACTTCACAACAGGTTTCTACAGGTTGAATTTTAACTAAAGAAGCACACTGATACAATATTAAGGAATACTTTCTACACAAAGGATTCAAAATGCAAAAATGCAGATAGAATTCTAGACAAAGAATTTGAAGCACAGAATTCTGTAGATGGCATTCTAAAATGGAATTTTACAGCTAAAATTCTAATTAGAATTCTATAGACAGAATTCTAAACACAAAATTATATAGCTAGAATTATACAATGAGAACTTGGCAGACAATAATTGAAACAAAAGCAAGCTTGTAATGGTGTAAAAATACTTTATTAAAGAATTGTGGTGGCACATAAAATTCTACATCCAGAATCTTAGTCCCAAATTTCTGTAGATAGAATTTTACAGACATAATTGTAAAGACAGAACTCTTAAACACAACATTTTGTAGATAGAATTCTTTAGACAGAATTTTAGATATAGAATTATGTTACAGAATTCTATAACTAGAATCATATTATACAATTCAAAACAATTTCACAAATAGAATTTTTAACAATGAGTGTGAAATGTAACAAATAGATTTCTACAAATATAATTTTCCGGTTAAAACTGCAAACACAGGCTTGTATGGACAGCATTCTAAACAGATAATTTAACAGATGGAATTCACTGGACACAATTTTTAAAGACAGGCTTCCAAATGCAATGCATAATCTGGCAGATAGAGTTTTAAACACAGACTAGTACAGAGTTCTAACTTTATGGTTTTACAGGTATAATTCTAAACAATGAATGCCACAGATAGAACTATAAACAGAATTCTACATGGAGACTTTTTCAAACAAAAATACAAACACAGAAATCTAGACAAGTAATGCTATGGATGAGTTTCAAAAAATACAATTCTGAACAGAGAATTCAACAAATGGAACTATATGGATAGAAGTCTAAACACAAAATTCTAAACATAGGATTCTGCAGACAGAATTTTAAAAATGGAATTCTTGAGTTATAATTCCGTTAAGAATTCTAAATATAGAATTCTCATCATAAATTTTTTACAAGTAGAATTTACAGATAGAATTCTAAACACACAGTTTTAATGAGCAATTGTAAACATAGAATTCTACAGAGAATTGTAAACATAATTTAGACCCCATGAAGGAGGCAAAAACAATGGTTAGAAAGCAGTACAAAATGACCAAGTAAACAGCAATACTAAATGAGTAACAACAGCACGAGTTATAAAAAGAGACAAACAACCAAGTCTCAATCAAACACTAAAGAACACGTCACAAAACATAATATTTTAAGAATATAACATAAAAGATGCAGTCTGCTGACAGCAAAGTTACATATGCTTCTCTGGGTATTGCCTACCTTAATGAACTGGACCTATTATTTTTCAGGTTATCTTCTCTTCTTAGAGTCATGTGTTTTTCTATTTTCATTAATAGAGGCATTGATTATCTGTGTATTGAAGAACTCTACTTTAGATCTATTTAGCCACCACCCTGTCATATTTCATTTCTTGGCAATGTTATTGTGAGAGGCTGTCATTCACTGATAGATCTTAAAGGAAACTAGAAGTCAAGACTTTTCCTGATATAGTTTTCACACTAGATGCAGTACTGAGATTACTCTCACTTGGATAAAGAATAGCCTCCTAAGGGTATAATAGGAAAATATAATGATACTTGGTTCTAGTCCCTTTCAACTCTCCTCAGCATTTCATACACACTTAGTATCTTTCTATGACATATGTAGACCGATTGTTGGGTCACTCTTACCATCCTGAAATGGTTTGTCTCCTTTGGATTCCTCCTAGCTTGATTATTGCTATTCTCTTTAATTTCACATTTTGAACACAGAAGTTGACTGTTTTCAGCTGGTGCAGATCTCTGCAGCATAACGGCTTAGAAGTAATATTTATTACAAGCTTAATATGCTGATTCTGTGTGAACTGCACTGGCTACTAGGCATTTGATGGCTACCAGTCTGGCCTAAAATTATCTTAAGTTCTTAGATAACTATATTTGGCCCTTTATGACCATTATCTGTTAAAATGCAAAAAAAAAAAAAAGATCTTCACAGTCCACTGAAAACCTTACATCCTGCCTATTTGGGGTTGTTGATGTTTTCTACACTGCAACTAGATTATTTTATTATTCTGATCATTGCTATTTCTGCTATCAAGTTCCATATCTTTAGAAACTCCAGACTTACTGTTGGAGAGATTGCCCTCTTATGGTTGTTTCTTGAGATTTCTCAATAAAGCATGCAAGTTTACATTGGTTTGATATTCCTTGAGACTATTTTATTGCATTTTGATCTGATTATATTGTCAAACATTGTGTTTTGTGCAGTCTTTAAGTCATTACATTTTACTGTCTAGTGTTTAACCTGAACTTTGTGCAAGCATTTTAGCCAGAATCTTACTACTGGCTACCCTTTACTATAAACAGTGATTTTATTACATTTTATTACATATCATGTGTTCTAATCAAGCAAAACATCTGATTCTGTTATTTTTGTACTTTTTTGAAAAGAAAAAAGTTTACCTGATATTTAGATGTAGAGGTTTTAGAGGGTCAATCAGTTACAACTGGCTATGTACTGAGTGCCATAATTATACTCCAAAATTAGGGAAAATACAAACTTTGCAAGCAAAGTTCTCATGTAAGAAGGTGCTTAATTAGCTTTGTTAAGCACCTTTTAGTGTTATTATACTTTGGTCTTCTGCTGGAGTATGAACAACAGCTGCCAGGCAAGAAGCTGTAACAGCTTTTAAAACTGTTAACCCAGTTTGCGCTACCACACAGCTTTTTTCACTGGGTAGCAGCATTAAGTATGTTGTAGATTTTAAAGTTATTAGACAAGCAAAGATACATTCTGCTTATAGTTTCTGCATATGAGACAGCTTTATATGTATTTCCATTTTCAAAGCTGAAAAACATTCCAATGTTCTAGAATTAATTTCCTGTTTTTTTTTTTATTTTGTTTCTGTATGTCATAGTACATTGGAGCAATTAATCCATGTACTACATAGAACTGTACTTCAGCTTTAAGTGTGTTGCAGGTTTTATAGGATCATGGGAGATACATGACAACTAACCTACAAGGCCATATCCACTTTCTCAGTACACAATCTTAGGCACTGCCTCTCTTTTCAATGAGGGCCACACTAGTCATACCAGAATTGAATTTATGAATATTCATCCTGTTGTCCAGCTTATTTTTAAAGGCAGAGAGTGCATCACACATCATACTGCTTAAGTTGGAAAGGGAGCTTGTTTCAGAGAAGGAATAATCACTGGTTGACAAATCTAGTCCTCCACTTCATCTTATGTATTTGTTGGAGTAGATTTAAATCTCTGGCCCTAGTGTTAGATGGACTGTTTGATTTGTTGATGTATAAGAGTTCTAGGACTACAGGATCCCTTATAACCCTGTATGCAAGATAGAGTTCATGCCTAAGGAGTCTGTATAAAACTTAATACAAAGATAAAGCCTTACTTCTTTCTTTGTGTTACAGATCTTTTAGACCCCTTGATCATTTTAATTACGAACCTCTAGGGTCATTCCAGTTGCTTGATATGCTCAGTAAGGTACACCCCGAAGGTGGAATTGTACTCGATGATGCATCTAATCAATGCAGAGTACAAAGAGGTGAGGACTTCTTTTGATCTGGAAAAATTGCATTTTATTATGAGCTGTACAAGGTAAAATGATTTCTTAACCACCATTGTAATGCTATTACCAAATGTAAGGGAGCTGTCTACTCAGCTACCCAAGACTCTTACAACCTTTTCATTTTGAATTTGTGTGTTATTTATGGCATATGCTGGAGCTAAGATAATGCCTACCAAATGCTACAGTGTTACAGTTTTTGGCATTGGACTTAAACCAATTTTTGCTACATCAGCTATTCATGAATGTAAGTTTCTGCTAGAGTACATGTATGTCATAGGGGGACTTGATGACAATCCCAGTTTACAATCATTTGTGAACTTTTCTAAAAAAAATATTCTCAATTGAGAAATGGAAATCTGAGAAGTAGATGGCAAACAGCAGAGGTCCAAGCACCAACAACCATAAGTAAGCACAACTGAAATGGACCATTACTCTAAGTAGTGTGGTTGCAGTAAATTTATTATTAATATTAATGATAAAAGATTTCCAGCAGCAAAAGTCTAACACCAAAATATCCAGCATTTTCTTTTTCTTGAAGAATGTGTGTGCAGTCTTTTTTATCTTTTTTGAACCATTGAAAATGCTGTAGCTTGCTTCCTCTTCACCATATTAGGCAATGCAAAACATCACAGCTCTACTCATGAAAATTGTTTCCATCATCCATGTGCATTAATATGTGTGTGCAAAACAATGTTTTCACTGTGTATTGCTTAAACATCCTTATAATATGCAAAGCAAATTATCATACCACTACTTATCAATAACCTGTTTCCTGTCCTGATGTATAAAAATATGTTCTTCTTTCATTGTCTATCACTAAAATATAACAAAAAGAAATAAACATTAAATCACAACTTTCGCCTAGTGGAGTGTCTTTAATAAAACCACTACATTATTTTTTATGCATTTATTGCAGAATAGTGTACATTATCATAGAATAGCATTAAGCTGATTTCTTATTATATAGTATACCAAACACATCTTTTTCCATTGCTTTAAGCTGTGCATAACA
>NC_056735.1:838563552-838611052 GCF_019279795.1 Protopterus annectens
CTAATTAGAAGAATAATTTGGGTCTACCCAGTTTATAATTGTGTTAAATATAGAAACTTTAATACAAGATGGGTCTACCTAGTTTATAATGGCTTTAAATACAGAAGCTTTAATATAAGTTTCTATATCAGGGAAATTAATTCTTTCTTGCTCCTAAGATCTGATATGATGTCTAAAAGCAACTCTATTCCTATTAGGGAACCAAAGGAATTTTAACAAAAGTCTATTTATGTCTTTGAAAAAATGTTTCTCAGGAATAGCTTGAGCTAAATATATGATTTTAGAAAGAAGTATCATCTTTATCAATTGTAATCTATATTCAAAGGTTATATGCATTTTATTTGACTTATCCACACAGTTTTTCATAACCTTATAATATTGCTATAACTTGCAACTAATGTTACCTCTATATTTTTGTGCAAAATAATACCCAAATAGTTTAGAGAGGTTACTTGTTTGCCAATAACATGATTCTTACCTACTAGTATTTCTTTCTTTTGATTCAGTAACAAGAAATTTGATTTTGTTTTGTTAAAGTATAGACCAGAAGTTGTATAAGTGTTTTCTATTAATAACTCTAGTTCCTTCAAAGAAATGTTTGAATTAGATAAGGTAAGAAGCACATCATCAGCAAATAACATTATTTTAGAATTATATTGATCGTATATATCAATACCTTTTTCTTTGGTTTATTGCATATTAAAATAGCAAGTACTTTAATATCCAATGCGAATAAAATGGGAGATATGGGACAACTTTGTTTAGCACATTTGGTTAGGGAAATAGATTCTGAAATAAATGGTCCTAGTTTCACATATGCTAAATTGATTGAGATAAATGAGGGATGGAAATAAAAAAAGAATACTTTGAACAAATAATAACACTTAAAAAAAATCAAAGGCTTTTCTATATCTAATGCAATTATTACAGCTTCTTGATTTTCTCTATTTAAAAATTCAATAAGGGTTTATAGCCATTTAATATTGTCATGTGTGTCTATATTATGTATAAATCCAGTTTGGTCTTAATTTACAGTATGAAACAGAGAAATTATTATTCTATTAACTAGGATGGACATAAAACACTTATAATCATTATTTAGCAGAGAAATTGGTTTATAGCAACTACAATATTCAGGTTCACTAGTTTCTTTTAAAATAGGAGTGATTAAAGAATATCTCCAAGAAAGGGGTACTGTACCTTGTGTTTGGATTTCAAGTAATGTTTTGTGAAAAAGGGAAGTTATAGATGTTGGAAAAAGTTTATATATTTCTATGATTATGCCATGAATTCCTGGGGCTTTATTACACTTGATGTCTTTAATCTTGTCTGTGACTTCTTTATGTGTGATTAGTCTTTGAAGATCAAGTTTTAATTTTTCTGGTATTTTCCTAATTTTAGAAGAAATTGATTCCAAATGTGAGAGATTATTTTGAAAATTACCAGTTTTATAATGTTCAGTGTAATGATATTTAAAGGCATCGAGACTGCCACTTATAGCTGATACTTTCTATTTTTTACCCTCATGTAATATATTAATAATATTATTAGCTTTAGATTGCATTTCAATTCTCATAGCTAGATTATGCATATGTTTAGATGATGTAGCATAGGAGTTTAATTTTAATCTTTCTTAAGCCAAATGAGTTGTATGGGTCAAAATATCATTGTATTTTTGTTATTTAGATCATCTATTTTTTTCTTGCTATCAGAAGAGCTTGAAGACAGTTTAGATTTAATCAGTGTAAGTTGAGGTTGTATATTATGCAGTTCTGATTCTGATTCTTTTGTTTTATTTTTAAACCATGTAAGGGTTTTACCATATATATATATATATATATATATATATATATATATATATATATATATATATATATATATATATATATATATATATATATACTTTTAATGAGTTCCATATCATGACTATATTAACCTTTGCTGAATAATTAGTATATAGAAAAAATTAGAGTTTTGAAAGTAACCAAGGTTTAAATTATTTATTTTTTGTGATGTAAGCTGGAATTCTTGATGTAAAGTTTCATCTTTTAAAATCTATCTGAACTTTAAGAACAAGTGAATTATGGTAAATAAAAGGACAGGCGAGTATTGAGTAGAAAGAAATTTTTGAATTTAAATCCTGAGAAATATAAATGTTATCTATTCTAGTTTGGGTGTCAAATCTATGATCTTGATGGGAGAATATTAATGAATTGTCTTCTTTTATACTAAGGGTGTCAGCTAGGTTAAATGTTTCAATTCACTTTTTAAAAATTTTGCAGAGGATGTTAGATGAACAGGTCTCTTGTTAGTGGTATCAGAGCTATTTAAAATACAATTACAATCCTCCCCTATTATTATATTACCTTTATATGTATTGCCAATAAGGTCTAACTGTTTTTAACAGTCTCTACCCCATGCCAGGAAACCAATATAAATTTACTAATGTCCATATCCTATTGTTAAATTTCAGTGTAACAAGAGCTATAAGACCCTCCTTATCCACATATTTATAGATGGTTTGGGGATTAGCGATGTTTTTTCCATAAGATCATTACTTCTCTAATCTTTGTTTTATGTGAGGAATGGGCTAATGTTAAGTATTCACTTGGGTTCCATGTGCTGATATCATTTGTTTTAAAATGAGTTTCTTGGAGGAAAACAACCTGTACTTTATTTAGTTTTAAAGCAATCTTAATAAGTTTGATCTCTTTTTTGGGTTGTTCAAGCCATTAGTATTAAAAGAAAGTAACATTAAATCCATATATGACTGCAACTAAGCTTTAAAATTACCATTAATACTCATTTCTAATATCCAAATCTCCTCCATTAACAGTGATGTTAAATAGACTTGCACTAAGTTTAAGCAATGTAATCAAACTGGTTTTCTCTATCATTAGACATATAGTAAGTCTTAAATAAGGCCTGAAAGAAAAAAAAAACATAACATAAAAACTGCAATATGTAACAAAATAATCCTAAAATTAAAAATTTCTTTACCAAAAGTCAAAAGAAACAGGCATATTATTAGAACTACCGTAAAGCTTTAATTGATTTTTTTATCATGAAGGGCAAAGTATGCGAATATACATAAAGTTATTAAACACTCTTATTAGTTAAAGTAGTAACAACATCAACTAAGTTGACATTTTGGTAAATATGTATGTAATATATAGTAGTTTAGATTTTTTGTGTATCATTAGGTTGGTGTTATGCTTCAAGATATATTCTTATTGTATTAATATAATGTATAGGTCAATTGCTTTACTATATTCATGCCTCATGACTGAATCATAACACAATCATAACTTCATGGTACTCCATTACTGTCAACTTCAGCTAATTTGAAATTGTTTTTTTTTATCACAGTGTGTGAACACCTAGCTGACTAACTTGCTAGTATTATGCAAATTGCAACAACAACAACTTCTATTGTACTGTATATAATTTTTGATTTCAAATTATGAAAAAAATAATGAAAAGATATTTGAGGAAAAAATTTAAAATTTCCCACACCAAACATGGAATGATAGGCATTCCTAATCCAATAGATAAGAAACAATCTATCAGATTAGCCATCATATCTCAGCTACAAAGCCCATCTGAGCTCTTATATAAAAGTTAAAGGAGATAACTTAGCAATGATACTATGAGATGTGACATTGTATTTATGCTTGTTAAAATATTTTATATCAAGGAAGTTAAGTAAGAGTATAATATGGAATTTTGTTTATATGTACCTATTGCATACTGCACCTCATCCTATAGAATGATTATATTGTCATATTGTCATATTATATGTCATAACAGAGTATATTAGATTTATATTCAACTTAGCTAATACATTAAAGAATTAGTTCTCAAAGTAACAATGATAAGTGTTGCATACTTGGTTATGTAACTCAAATATATAAGAGTTTCTCACTCTTATATGAATATTACATAAATAAGCTGGGATTACCTACTATAACAAAACTATATATAGCAAATAATCCCAGAAAATGCAACTAATAGGATTACTTATCAGTGAATCAAGCAGTTAAATACTTCTTTACATGTACAGATATCAAAAAATGCAAGCTTAAGTTATAGAGGTAATTTTCCCAAGAAAGTTACTAACTATTATTTCAGTAAATTAAAGAACCCATACACTCCTATAACAATAACATCTTATAGAAATAAAATGAATATTAAACAGTACTCTTTTTGCACATCAAAATAAAGGTAGTTTATGGCTAGTCTACATAACTTTTAATTTTATAATTTCTAATAATTAAAAGTCCTTCCATATGAAAACACGACAACTACAGCATATATCTAATAACTTGTGATTACACATATTGAAGTGCAAACATTAAATGTAATTTGACTAAACAACTTGAAGACAATCAGTCTTTCCAAGTTCTTTTTGTTAGCTCCTTAACTTATTTCATTTATTTTCTTATCCTTCCTTCATTTCTTTCCTTTTTTTCTTTTTCCTTCCCTTTTTTCTCCCTTCCCTTCCCTTCCCCTCTCTGTTTTGTCTTTCTTCCTAATCTTACAGTAACATCCTCCCAATCACTTCTCACAGAAATGAAAATACCAGAACATGATTATAACTGTGATTTGATATGCCCATGATACCATATATACATTGATTGTAATCATTTAATTATGAGTCTACCAATATGTAGGTCAATATCTAGATTACCAAAGACTAACAAAAGTTGTTGTGTGTTCCCAGTAGTTTCATTTAACGAATTATCTATCATCTTGTTATACTTTGATAAAATCTTTCACTTCACTGTCTTGTTCTGTACCTTAATCTTAAATTTAAGGTGTCATACCCTGTAGATAATTATTTTGTTTTTTTCTATCAAGAAGTAACCAACAGGTGCCTACGAGTCACAATTCAGTCCATTGAAATGCTTTATATGTTCTTTGGCAAGCAGCTAAAACTTTTTTTTTATTAAAATAGTGCACATATATATGTTGAATAATGTTATTGCAACTGTCTGAACTTTCCCAAGACTAATACATGGTTTCCTAAGCCAAAAGGATCATAACACATTTTATATGATGTGCACCTTTTGCCAGTCACATACTGTAGGCCATAACATTACTTCCTAATCAGCTCTATCAGTCCACAATCCCTATTTGACTGGTTCATCTTTTATAATGAAAATAAATACATTCTTCATTCAGGACATACACATCATATCTACCACTTTCCTCTTACTCTTAATAGTAAACTCCAAACAAATGTAATAATTTGTATTACATACTCTTCATGCTGTGGGGGGAGGGGATTTTCAGAAAGGTCTTTTGACAAGGATCAATACACCAGAAATGGATTATTGCAATGCTGAGTTGTGAAGTTTGCACAATACCGTTACAGTTTATCAGTATTATTAATCAAGAAGAGTATATTGTACATAGAACTTGAAATCAAAGTTAATACTGCTTCAATCTTCATTGAGAAATTGTGTATGTTTTTTTAAGTATCTAGTCCTACAGTGCTACCTTATGCTTTCTGGAATCAGTTTAAAATGTATCTTATTCTCCATGATCATAAAGTACAAAGGAAATTTGCACAGTTGCACTTGGAAAATATGTTACTTTCACTATCTATTGTGCAAATACAGTGGACAGCTTACTGTTAATGCAGAGTCTTTAATAACATGTTTGACCAAAACAATTCAAATGCATTTACCATTATTAATAAATCAGCATAGCTTGCATTGTGAGTCTGACTCCAGATTGTTGCTGTTTTCTTTCTTACCAGCAATGTCTATTGATTATTGTTTTTCATTTAGCATTACTATGCAAATATTGTTTTAAAGAACCATTTCAGCATGCTGTATCTTTCTTTACTGTTGGAATATAGTATAAAGCAAAATATCACAGCTCCAATCAGAAAAAATATCTTTTTCATTTGTGTGCATTGCAAACTTTATACAGTACTCTACAAATCTTATTTCTTTCAGCTCTCTAAATGTTATATGACAAGGCAGTAGAAATCTGAATCCAATGCTTTGATCAACTTGACCACAACATTATTAGGCAACCAGTGTAAATCAAAATAGACCACATAGCATTATCTGCTAGTTCATACTAACAAAATATTGACAGCACTATTCAAGCCAACATTTAACATTGACAGAAACTGGTTTGCTTATTTCTTGAATATTTCAGTTATGCAACTCATTCAACATTGCAGCAGCACTGATACTAAAATTAAATTGAATAGTGTTACAAAAATGTTATCTGCCAATTGACAAAGGCTTTTTATTTTATTTTATTTTTTTGCAGCTTTGTTTCTGTTAAATGCATTTTTACATGACACACATACAGTCCTTTCTGTACATTCTCATACAGTGTTAAAAAAGATGATTGGCATAATAGTTAAGATCTTTACCTCAGTGTCAAGAGATACATGATTTGATTCTCACTAAGGGAAAGGTTAGGTTTAAAATGGTCCCCAAGGGGCAACTAGCCTAATGCCTACCCACCTGTGAAATTTTTTCTACTGTTGTTTAAATCAGAGCGTACTATGCACTCCTTTATCGGTATTTGTACTACACATGTATTGAGCATGTTCATGGGTGATCCTGAAGAGATTTTGAGCATTGATTGTGTGCTAATGTGGAACTAATTAAATTTTACTGCTGTGACTTATGCTGCATTAGGTAGTTAACTTATGAATGGCTAGCTATTACTTTTACTACTAGATAACTTATTTCTACATGGATGAGTTTGAATATGTACTGTAGGGAGGATTGTCATCTTTTTGTTACTTTGTTTGGCTACATATACTATTGACTCCTCTTTACAGGTTATTTAGGTTTTTTGTGTCAGTTGACTAAGTAATTACTCCAGGTAAGAATCTTCCCATGTTGTGCCTGTTTTTGCATATCACTATTGTTTGAGCATATTATTAATTGCAAAAGATAAAGACAGCTGATAAGTACGTTATCTATTGCACTTTTAGAGCTGTGTAAAAACCTCTGTTATATTCACCTATCCTTTAATATTTTCTTAAGTGCTGCCCACCTGCTGCTAGTGTGATGTTTTTCTGTGGGATGAATTGTCCCTGCCCCCTTCAATAAAAGCATCACAACGAATGACATTTGACAACCTTGATCAATCTTCCATAAACATGATTGTTAACCAATCTTCATTAATTTCAACCAAAACATGATATAGGTGAAAAATAACATCCATGTAACATTAACATAGGACAGCATGACCCCACTCATCCTGGTCAGTAAGCAGCATCCATACCTCCACTCTCTTACTTATGAAGCAGCGTACCACTCACTTCAGTTAGCATTTATTGAATTGCCTCCAACCAAATAAACAGCTTACCTCCACTTGCATATTTACTTATCAAGCAGCACAACTGCTCACTTGCCTTTCCCAACTTATTGAATTGAACATCCACCACCAGAGGGGGAAGAGAAGAGGGCAAGCCTGACCCTCTTCTCCACCCATCAGCCTGACCAGGCCTTCCCCCTCTCTCCGGCAAACATCTGGCAACCTAACCACCATTAAGGCATTAGGCCAAACATCATTCAGTGTACCCCATCCTCTCTAACCAAGCTGCATCCGAGTCATCACCTCCTAAAACCCTTTTACATAACTAACAAAAATAGCCAGTTACCTAAACAGCTGAAAATAAACCACAGACACCTCTCCTATGCTAAGGTAGTAACCATAGCCTCATAACCTAGCATAACCAATGTGCATGAACTAAATAATCCTTACCTCACAACCAATGAAAGCCTCGCAAAGATTCAAGGGGCATTACCAGCCAATTGGACAACCAAACACTAAGCTCACTGCCACTAAAGTCAAGCAAAGGCAATTGCATACCATCATGTCACACTGAACCCCATTTACCACCCAATGAATGTAATAACCAAATGAGATCTCAAATCCCCCAACTTTATGTAAATATGCTGGGTTTTAAATTTCAATGCTATGCTACTAGTCAGTGTTGTTTAATACTATTTATGTAAATTTTAATTAAACTTGAATGCTATGTTACTATTCAATGTCAAGTTTGATACTATCTATATAAATCTGAATCCTTCTGTATGCACCTTATTTTTTGCTTAAAATGTAACTGTGGAGCTTTCTCCCTGGGCCTCCGCTGAAAATGGACATGTATCCAGTCAGACTTATCAAAAACATGGCCTACTACTTGAAAACTCAAAAAGCATGCCTTGCTTAAGCCCTCTATCACCTCCATAAACAAAGCACCCTGTTCCCAAAATATAACAAACACACCCTCATGACTACAATGCTTCCTGAAACCCGACCTACAACATTCACTCAAGCATAAATAAAATGGTTGTTGTGGTACTCCATCTAAAACCTAGTATGTAACATTACCAATACCTACCACGCCTTATGAACAATTTCAGCTTCCTATCACCAGAGGGCATCATGGCCCTCTACCAATACCATAAACTGAATGGGTAACTGTAAATGTACCTCAAGAGTTCCACCCAATTCTGACATGCCTTGCTGTGTACTTCCAAAATAAAATTTCCTGAAAATTCATTACCCACCACTCCAGTGTCCGAAACCATTCCATCGCAGTTGCATCCCTCACTTTTCAAGAGTGCTTCCTTTGAATCTCCCACTAATGACCACTCTGCACTTCCCATCTGTGACCTCATTTCAGGAGCAGAAAAATTCCATCAGCTGACCTGCAAAAAAAAAAACAAAAGTAAGCTCTGTACAGTCACAAGCAAAAATTTAACTATAGACACTGCCAGGGGCCCCCTTGCTCAGCCGCATAGCCTTTACCCTACACTGCATCCCCTATTCTCAAAAACCCAGAACCACCTTATTCCCCAGCAAGACCTTGCCTCCAGCAATAGAATGTAATGCAGCAAACAGCTTTATGACCCAGACAGCAGCAACTGGAAAAATAGGAATACCTGACTGACCTTGTAACTTCCATCCAAAATTCCCAAAATGCACCGTATGGATCAACTTAATTTTATGCTCTTCCCCTCCAACAAAACAATCTTAGGAGCCTTTCTGTACCCAGTACTTCACAAACAATCCTGTGAACTAACTTACCCAAGTTAACACTAAAGAAAAATACCTCTTCCTGTGGCAGAAGTGAAAACTTTGGTGGCATCTCATATGCTGCTATATTCTATCCAGGCTCAAACTGCAACCTGCACCCAGCAATAAAGATAATGTGCTTAAAACAGGTAAAACACCTCTTGAAGGAGCACCCCATCAGTCCCTGTGTTCACCAATCAAACCCTTCCACCCTACAAGCTCTACGACCCCCTCCAGTTAAAGCTGGTAATCAAACCATTACCCTGTGTCTGTACCCCATCACAATATACCTATGGCCATACCCTACCGCTGGCAGTAAGTTAGCTATAAATAATGGAAGGATCCAGCCCCCAAAACTAACGTCATCATTTGCAGTTACCAACTTGATAGAATAACAAATCATTGCCAGGCAAAGGTCACCCCTAGGAGTCTGTATGAAACTGAGTAAAGGGACAGGACTTTTAGCCTGTCTGTGTAGGGTAGATGTTTAAGGCCCTGGATTCTCCAGGTGAAGAAGCTCTGTGGTCTCTCTGGCTGCTGCATGTGCTAGCGAGGTACATGCCAAAGAGGGCATTGTACTCAATTAGCCTTATAACCAAAGAATACAAGGATGTTATGACCTCTCCATCCCTAGATGAGATACCCTTAACTATGAAGTGTGCCTTGTAGAGAAGCAACATGGTGGTCAGTAATCAGGTTACTTTTAACCTGGGTGCTTAAATCCCTCACTACTGATTGTGTACTTTGAACATTGTCATGAATTTATAACCTGGAAGACAGTGGAATAAAAGGGGGGTCCTGAGCCATTATACTTCCTATGAAGAACATGTAGACAAGCTCAAGTAACTATACCCAGATGACTTAATCCTTGATTTACCACCAAAATGCCAGAAAATCAGAACAGATCAGGGAGGGAACCCACAACGAGAACACACACACCTGTATCTAAGCAACATGGACCCTGCAAATGAAGACCACCAACAGGAGAGAGGCATGCTTCTGCCGCTTCTGAATGGAATCCATGGCCTCGTGCAGACCACGTGTAATAATAGACCGATAACATGAGGCGACAATCAGGCCACCCTGTAAAACTCTATATCTGAGTGGCATGATACAAGCAGGGCAAGATACATTATTCAATGAGCGGTGCAAGCAGCACATCTAAACAATTAACCATTGGACCATGTCTGCCTAGCAACAATCCTGCTTTTGCACCCTCAATCAAAAGGAAACTCAGCCCAGAAGGGAACCCTAGATGGCCATCCCAATAAGAAAACCATGCCAGTGAATATTAGCAACAAATCAAGTCATCCGAGAAGAGAATTGACTTTGAGTTCAGTGAAGCAGAGCAGAGCAGGGCTATCCCTGACCATATCTGCTATCTAAAACCACAATCTATGGAGCAATGCTAAACTTGAGTACAAGAAAATGAATAGGCTGCCATTTGCTTGAGCAACTTGTTAAATCTTGTATTTTAAATTTAAAAAAATTATTTTATATATCATAACACGCCATTATAAATAAATATGACATGCGGCCACTGCCAGAAAGTCCAGCAATTACTTGTGGTACATAATCAGAAGTTTAATTCATTTTTTTTTAAATTCATAGTCAAATAAGGGTAAATTGTAAAGGGGAAAATCACAACTAGAGATGTTCCTGCACAAGCTGTTGCTACCTCATGCACACAAATGAGATACTGCCACTAAAAGCCATTTGGTGCAGCTAATTATTGAAATACGTTTGCTATCAGCATAGGCACATACACAGGTAAAATAGTTGAATATAGATGCCATAATGCAAATTCCCTTTCTGTTCTGTATGACCAACATTGATTACAAGTAGTTTGTGGTGTCCTAACATTCATAGGGAGAGGATTATTCCATGAAAAGCAATGCAACAACATATTAAAAACTGTGACCTGAAAATCCCTCAGTGGCACATCTAACCATCGCAATCAATAAGGGGAACAAATACAATCTGAATAGCTACTACTAACAGCTACTGATGCAAGCTGTGCAGGGGCGTCCAAAATGGCAGAGCAAATGCACAAGTGCCTAGAGAGCATAAAATTACAATCTCTGTGAACATTTTTGTGCTTTGAACCAATGGGCGGTACTTCTTAATCCCCTCCTTCATGACATGTTAATCACTGTAAGTTAATTCATAAGCCTTATAGTTGCCCTGGTCCCTGACTGAGAAATCAGCAGGCATTAAGCAAATGTAAAACACATGGATCTGTACATCAGAAGCATGTGTACCACCCAGAACTGAGTGATAATGCATGAATGGACTCCCACTTATTAGCTCCCCTTGAGAAGAAAGCAGCCAACCCCCTCCCCCTTAACCATTAGTGACCCTGTGTGTAAGTATGCCAACATGGACAGAAACTGCAACTCGCGACCCACCCCCAGCACAAAGCCCACTCACAATGGGATGCACTTTATGGCACAAAACCAATCCAATAAAATTATTTCTAAAATACACATAATCATATTAAGATTTGTAAATGATTCTCAATACAAACAGCCATTTTAATTGGGCATAAGTAGTTGGATAAGAGAAATACCCAATACCCACATGGAGCAATTCAAATTAACCCAATGTGTAACATGAAAACCCACTCAAGCCTGACACTTAACAAGTCACCCATCTTAGTAAGGCAGATGCTGTAAGCTAGCAAGCTCAAATTCCACCAACTACCCAAATTAAATATAACATATTAAAATTGCAAGTATCGTGCTTACAAGCATAACTAGTGAACTACACATAAAAGCTAGTAAAACAGTTTGACATTCCACTTTAATGAGATTCATAGCGGAGAGTTGTGAACAAACTTCAGTACTAATACACCATCTAAAAACCATCCAATACAACAAGACAAAATCCCCACAACTAAAAACAACCGCACGCGCTCTACTTCATCCACCTTTAAATACTTTGCTGTAATGAAAACTCCCTACCTAAAGTCTTTGCACTGGTGCCAGTCCCTTTCTAATGCTTGAAGCTTTGTCACTGAGTGGAGCAGATAACTGTTTGCTTGAAATGCGTCTCTGCATTTTTTTCTTTTTTTTAAAACATCAAGTAAAATACCAGGGTTGATTAGTCAGTTTATCGAGGACTGCTTTTCTAGTGCAGTGAATCAATCATATTTTGACATGCATGTAGATGCCATTTAGTTTCTCCAACCTTCGCCCTCCACACCCCCTGCTACTTAAGTATATCAACTCCAAGATTGCACTGCACAGAAGAAAATGGTAAACATAACATTATGTGCTTCATGAGTGCCTGTTGTAACCTTAGTCATGTTCCCTTTTAATTTGCTATACAACAACATAATTCATCTTAGTGTACTAAAGTGTGATCTTGGAGTTCATATATTTAAGTAGCAGGGGGTGTGGTGGGGGCAGCCCCCTCACATGGGGGGTGCAGGGGGGCTTGCTCCCTGCTAATAATTTGAGTAAACTAATATGCTTTGTCTTTTATTTGTTTCTCTGTGCAGTTCTGGTGGCATACAGTAAGTGTTACTATCCTGTAGTTTTTTCAGTATTATGAAATTCAGTATTTTGAGTTTTCAGTATTTTGAACTTTCAAGATTTTGGCTTCAGTATTTTGAATTTCAAGATTATGAGCTTTCAAGATTTAGAAGAGGACCCATAACAAACATATAGTCATAACAAAAGGATTGGTTCACGCAAACAAAAACACTTAAGTTGATGTTGGACTGGACCATACACCTGAAGAGGACAAAAATGTTTTGAAAAACAATTTATCATGGTATCAGTTAAGACATATAACTGTAGTTTCAAAAATAACTTGAATGATGTAGGGAGCTGGCAGAGCCTTGACAATTGAGAGAGTTAACTAGGATACAAGATTGGAGAAGGAAATGGAAAGAGATGTTCGAGTCAGTAGAAATGCATGTATGCATGTAAAGAAAAGGAGGGAAAAGTGAGAAGTGGATATAATGAGAAGATTACATAAGAGAGAAAGAACAAATATCAAGGGCAGGGTGTAGTTGTTGTAGGGGAGGAGGGAGGGGGTGATTTCTACAGTAATACAAGGTGGAAAGGGGCACTACAGTCCATAAGTCAGAACCCCATGAAAAATATTGAGACAATGCCTTCTCTAATATCCATGACTGTCAAAAATAATGACACTAAAGGCTTCAACGGAGTGTGTCTTAAAATCTTTGAGGTAGGTAGCTGCCTTGATGTCTTCAGGGATTTTGATCCAATGTTCTGATGCAATTTATTGAAAACTCTCTCAGCAGTAGATATATTGTATGGAGGTTTGATAAGTAGGTTTGTGGTCTGGGTTCCTGATGGAGTAAGGCTGAATCCTGTAAAATAAGAGTTTTTTGAGGGGGGCAGTAGCTATTATTTATTGTTTTAAAAATAAGTATGTTTAGTAAGAAAACTGCGTTTGTGTAAACAAAGAGCCAGTTTGAATTGTTAAAGGTTAGATAGTGATATCACCAGGATGGGTTAAGGCATATAAGAGAGAGAATTTTGTGTGATATGTAGTCCTTGATTTTATAAATATCCTTCCAAACCCTGGTCCCAAACACGTAGGACAGATCTCTCAAACCACCCACATAGCTAATTTAAATTTCCAAACTGACATTCCCTCTAGATGAAAAAAATATTTATAATAATACAAACTTCAGAAGCATAGCAAACAAGATACATGAATTACATGCCTGTCTAGCTCAAAACTTCCAATTTAGCATTTTTAACTGAAACTTGGTTAAAAGCAGAAATAATATTTCCCACAGGCTGAAACATACACAGACTTGACATGAAATGCAAACTTGGTGGTGGTATAGCAATTATATATAAAAACAATATTACAGTTGAGCTACACAACCTTAATATCCTAAAATTCAATAATGCTGAAATAATTCTCTCAAAATTCAAAGTAAATAATGAAAAAATCTACTACCTTCATAGGAATCTATATCCCTCCAAGTAATAATATAACAACAGCTGAGGACAATCTCCACTGAACAACCCAAAACATTCACCAAGAAACCATCATCATAGGTGTCTTCAACATTAATTGGCAAACCTGCAGCTCAGCAACCCACTTAAGCTCATTAAATCTGCATGGATTTAACTAACTGATTCAGTCCACAACCAGGCCTGATAAGAAAACAAACAATCAACTCTGGACTGGATATTAACCAATAAAATCTCCAATCCAAGTCTTAATGGAAGTCTCCCTGACAGTATTAGTGACCATCTCCCAACCTACTTGTTGAGGCAATGTCTCTACCCAAGAAGGACAATAATATAAAAACAAGTATGCACATTTTTAACAAACCAAACTTCCTCCTTTCTTTTTTATCTATGCAACTAGAATCTATTACCCCTAGATGACACTGTTATTCACTTTAATAGAATACATAAAATGTCTCCACTTAGAACTAAAAGAGTAAAATGAACACCAGCCCCTTGGCTAATAAAAGACACCATGCAACTACGTAAACAAAGAGAAAAAATGCCTGGAAACTATGGTACTTAATCAAAACCCAAGAATCCTTAGAAGACTTTAGACAACTTAGAAAAAAAAAAAAAAAAAAAAAACAATCAAAAAAGATAAAAAGTCCTACAACTCCAACAGCCAACAAAAATACCAAAACAACCTATTCTGATCCTCCCTAAAAAAGCTTCTCCAGCCCATTCAGTCTTCTGATCCAGCCCCTATGATCTCTACTAACAATGACAATATAGCAACACAATTCAACTCCTATTTCAGTTAATTCTTAATAACAGGGGGATTAATTATTTATACAAAACATTGGTTTTAACAATGCCGTGATACTAGAATACAATTCTGAAACCAGAAAAATTATGGAAATTATTGACAATAATTGGGTAATATTTAAATCAGACCCAGTAACATTTGAGAAGGTGGATGAAAGACCACTTTATGTCTTTAAAAGGTGTCAGATATTACAAATAAGGTGGAAAATCAGATAATTTTGCCCCCCCCCCCAAAAAAAAACTGGAATTAAAAAATGGGAGCATGTAATCAGTGCCCCTTTATTTTTGGAGTAAACACTATGGAGATTAAAACTTATTCTAAAATAATAAAGTTTAATTTTCAAAGGAATTCTAATTTCCATAACCACTTGAAGTTTTGGGACCCCATGGAGATATTTCCTAAACACAGGGACTCATTGGCCTAAAGTTTGAACTTGTATATACTAAGTCCAAGATCCCATTTTCATGAATATTCCCTTTTCTCCAAGGTATGATGATCTCAGAGTTGACATATGTAAGGTAAGTTGGAGGTATGGGGGTGTAGAGGGGGCTTGCCTCTTCTGCAAAAAGTTTAAAGGAAAGAGCAAGTTTCAATATTTGCTGTTCTCCTGTGTTTTCATTATTCTTTTTCTTCTTTTTGGCACTCAGCATTTCAAGTGCTAACATTTCAACAAGGAACCATAATTCCACTTGGCTGGTTTATATAGCTATAGTTAGTACATTCCAGGCATATTATGTTGGGAAAATGCAATCATTTTTGTAAAAGGATTTACAAACATCTCTATGACATAAGTAAAGAAAACATTAATAACACTCTTTACAACTATTTTATGTAGTGTGGACCCCATTGTTCCTGTAAGTTTAGTATTTTAGAACTTAAAAAAAAACAAGATCCAAGAGTATGGCAGTGGGAGACCACCATTCAATGCAGAGAGCTGTTTGGCAGTTGAAGCTTCTGGCTACTTCTTTTCCTGGTTTGAACAATAGTGTATCCATTATAAGCACATTGAAATTATGCACAGCTAAATTGATATATATATATATATATATATATATATATATATATATATATATATATACTTATTTAATGTGTAAGAAAAGACATTTAATGTGTAAGAAAAGACAGTGGAATTTTATTTAAGTTTATAACTATAACACTTTTAACTGAAGTTTTCCCAAATTGAGAAAGTATTCAGTATCATCTGATGTAAATTCCTGTATATAAAGGTGTGTTTTTATATGGACTGGTTTTACACCTAATCAACACTATGCATTTCACCTCCTTTTTGGGTCACCATTTTTTACTTTACTGTCTGTCACAAAAACAAATATTTTTCAGTGTAAAAAATGGAAGCCACAATTGCTATTGACAAGAAATAAGGTTACCAATGTCTTACTTTGGAAAATTAGGCTGACTTCTACACCATGACCAGCTAATATTCATGTGTCTGGCCTTCATTCATAAGTTTCTTTACAAACACTGCTCTCTCCCACTTTACATTATCCTGGTGATTTGCTAATAGAAGCCTTTATTGCAAAAATACATGCCATCTCATAAGTATTAGTGAATACAAACCACTACAGGGATGAATCATTTGCTTATCTCCTACTTAAACTTTACATTATGCATCCTTAAGATACTGGACAAACCCTCATCTCATTGCTTTACATAATTTGTGAAATCCTAACATACTAATGGAACTGCAGATATTCTAAAGCAGGTAGAAGTTAGTATTAGGTCTATTTTACCCATCTAAATAAGCTATAATCATAACAAACTGGATAGGCAACCTGATAAGTTGTAGTTACTTCAGTGACTGACATAGCCTGTGCACCCTTTGCTGAACTTTGATGCTGACTGAATGCCTCATAAAATGCATTAAGGTCTGAAACTAAATTTATGTATGCATGTATGAAACAATATATACAGGTTTGTATCACAGTACCTAAGTATGTCTGAAAATGTGTATCAAGTTATAAAGGAGAATAACACCAGTCTCAATGAATTCTGCTGTATTCTTCATGACTCAAATGAAAAGCACAATTCTCCTTTTAGCTTACCTTTTAACTTACTTCATTGCAAATTGTATTATATTGCCTGTTTGCATTTTTTATTTTATTTTTAACTTGCATCTGTGTTGTTGTTACTGTGTTGGTATGAGTTGTTAATATCTAATTATGTCATTGCACATTGTTGCACCCCCCCCCATCATCCACCTAAATGGACAGCCATTGAAGAACCTTCCCTCTCCCTCTTTTATCACCATCTCCCTGTTGTATCCCTATTTAGCAATATCTGAATTGAGTGAGATTTGTACACTGCCCTCTTGCATCACATGAGCCTTTCTTTCAATTTTAGATTGTCCAGTAGCTACATCAAAATATTCCATTTTATATAATTAAAATATTAAGTGATATCAAATGTATAGTCCCCTTATTCTTCCTGCTCCCATCTATTTTACACATAAGAGATTATAGTTATTAACAAAGCTACACTACAAACTTCTGTTTTAAAAGTTATACTTGTGTTTTATGCAGTAACAATGTTAATATTTGCCAAATATATGGCCATTGGCATCGAAAACAGTTGCAAAAAAAAAAAAAAAAAAACTTTTATTTTTTTTTTAGTTAGTTGATTTCAGCTGTTTAAGGGTAGGACAGTGGAGCGCAAATGGGATTGGGCCGAAAATAAAAAAAACTTGAAATAAGCATTCTATCCAAAATCACAATGTTGCCGTTATACTCAATGGCAGGCAGAAGACAACATGGTCAGTGAATAGTTGTTGCTAAGGGGGAACGCTCAGTGTCAGACTTGTAACTAGGCATTAGCAGGCAATCCTATGCAAATGAGGGGAATGATACTGAATCCCAGATACCCCCTCATGGATACCCTGCACCCAACCGCGTAGGTGCAGGAAGACCATGGTGCAAGCCTAAGAGGTAGGTGACATCATTGAGGGGTGTGTCAGGCATACTGTAAGCTTATTGGAGCCCTGTGACTCAGGTTTCTCCCTAGCTTAGCAAAGCTAAGCAAGGGGGTGTGGCTGAAGCTACCAAGCCCTCTTTACATTGCCTAAGCTGGTGCGTGCGCCATGCACCATGTTTTAAAGGGAAAAAAAGTAAACCAGGAAATAGCAGCTCCGTGCACATCTGAGAACTGTGTTTGCACAGCACACCCCTGGGCTTAAACAGGAAGGCAATGGGAAGGGAAAATAGCAGTAGGAAGGTAATCAAGGAGAACTAGCATAGCTGGCAGGTGAAATGTATTAGAATCACCCAATTACACAGGCAGCAGCCCAGCCCAGCACACCACTATAAGATATGCAAACTCCTTTGCCTCTGTTTTTTCCAACAAACTCTACACCACCGGTGTATACAAGCTGGGAAATTTTACCAAACAAAAGCAACAAAATGATAGGGGCTGCAGCAGCTATCATAAATCAACATGTGGAAGAGGCTCAGGGTGGTGGGGATGAGAATGCTGATGACCAACCCACAGTGAGGAGAAGGAAAAGAGTGTACAGATCCAGGGTAACCTACCAGGGGCTACATGAACTGGAGATAGTGGAGCACTATAGGGTGGACAGGGACCTCCTACAGCAAATTGTTGAGCTGTGCTGGCCACACTTCACACACAGAACCAACTGAGGGGAACCCATCCCAGTGGATACCAAGGTATGTTTAGGCCTAAGAATACTAGCCACAGGTACCTTCCAGAGGCCAACTGGGGATATCATTGGGATCTCACAGGCATCAGCATTCAGGGTACTCCACAAGTTCCTGGATGCTATGTCAGCACATGCCGGTGAGCACGTATATTTCCACAACAGCCGTGAGGCACTGACCAGCAATATGGGCCTCTTCCACCAAATAGCTGCATACCCTGAGGTAGTGGGTGCTATAGTCTTCACGCACATATGGATCTAAGCACCACCTGGTGAGTGGGGTAGGGTCTACATCAACTGCAAGGGCTTCCCCTCCATCAACTGCCAGGTCATGTATGATGCACAGGGCATTATAATGAATGTGTGTGCTGGCTGCCCTGGAATCTATCATAACTCCCACATTTGGTGTATGATGCTGCTGTACCAGAGATTTACCAATGGGGACATCCCTTACGGCCACCTAGTGGTGGATGCTAGTTACGCACTGGAGCCGTGGCTAATGACATCCATCAGAAATGCACACACACCTGACAAGAACTCCATAATGAAGCACATGCACAGACCAGAATCATAATAGAGCATGTGTTTGGGATGCTCAAGTCACAGTTCCGGTGCCTGGACTCATCCAGTGGAGCCTTGCAGTACTCACCAGCTACATGTACCCAAATTGTCATCGTATGTGCCATGCTACACAATATGATCCTGTGGAAACAGCTGCAGCAGGAACAGCACAGGGCAGGGCCACACAGCTCCTCACTATTGCCAATGCCTGCATAGACACACAGTGACTCAGAGGGGGAACAACCTGAGCCTGCCCCAGTAGACAGAATGAGACATGCCCAGTATGCCCAGGCTGTGGCAAAGAGGCAATGCATAGAACATACACTGACACAATAGGAACACTGGGAATGAGACCTCTCTCTGACTTGCACATACAGTAAAAGGGATGCCAAACATGACATTACCTGTGCTTAACCATATATAGGGAGTGTACTATGTGCATCTGACATAGTCAGCCCTACAGCACCATCCTCAATACTGGCACAGCCACAAGGTAAGTCACTCTTCCTATCAATTGCCAAATGGAGTAGTGTTGTTACTTGTAGCTATGGTATGGATGTGAGCATGCAAGGAAATCGGGTGGCTGAATGGGATGCCAGCAGATAGACACCTTTAGTGGCAGCATGAGATTTGTAACTAATACTGGTGTTACCATAGTAGCCAGTACTAGACAAGGTGACAAAACTCACTGCAGGAAATGTGGTGGGCCACATGTGTGTCCATAGGACACACACATGCCAGTCAGGGAGGCTCACATACCCACCAACAGTCTCAGCCAGCAGGACAGGTGTAGACAAACACAAACAAAGGCTGTGCTAAGGCCTCTGATTGATGGCTACAGAGAACATCCCTCCTCCAGACATACACAGACAGACAACAACAGGTCAGGCAGTGGGATGTTAGTTCTGAAGGGTAAGAAGTCTGAAACTGAAATGTAGGTCAATCAAACCTAAGACCTGTAGTACACTGATATGCGTCTAGTCAGCATGATAGGTCAGAATACAGAATGAAATGGAGTACCCGAAATACCAGTACAGTCATAGCAAATGTGTACAAGTGTCAGGTGTGCCGTCCCAATCCTATGTATAAATGTAGTAGAATGTATGTGTAGGTATAATAACAGTGGAGCACAGATTACCTGAGCTGGCCAATGTAGCAGGATAGATTGTAGCATGTGCACAATATGCAGGGCTGTGTGTGTTAGGTTGGTGAGTGTTGTATACTGTATGAGAGTGGTCAGTATGTAGGCATGATGAGGTTTGTCCTGGTGCCCATTGGCCAGTACTGCCGATGACAGGGCCGAGTTCTCACAGCTGCAGTGCCAAAAACAATGCATCCCAGCAAAACGCATTCCAGCAGTAAGCCATAGTAAATGTTTGGTAATATCTGTCACCATCTGAAAGATGGACATGGCATGAATGTGGACCCAGACATACAAAAAGTACACAGGGGGACGTACCCCAGAAAGACAGTGTATAATATGTTACTGTCAAATGGACACACCTTTGGAATTGTACATACAGGTTAGCAGCACATTAGTTGGGTTTGTAGTAGGGAATACCGATGTTGTCTGGCCAAACACTGGCAGACCGCAAAGGTCAAAGGTATGAAGTATTGAGAAACAGCTGATGTCCCTGCACAAGCCAGCATAAGTGGAATGCCCCATGCATATCTGTGAGTCAGATGCAAGTAGTGTCCATAGCACACATGCACCCAACTCACCCCACCATCAGCCACAGGTACCTCTCTGGTCTTATCCCTGCTGTTGGGGGTGAGTACAGTATGACCCACACCTCTGTATGGCAATAGCCAAAGAATGCAGCATGCGGAACACATGGCCCATACAGGTGTGTCCCTAGCTGTAAGCAGCACCCTGCCAGCATCCACACCACTGGATCAATAATAACAGAAAGTATTGGCATTAACACCTTGCACACCTTACCCAGTCACCCCAGGGGAATATAGTGTCTTGCAGTCTTGGACTGTAGGAGTGACACAATGCAACAGCCTGCTACAGCTGGCCTGCATCACTACCAAATGGCTAACAGTCCTCGGCCAAAGGCCTGTGTCTCACTCGTACTGCCAATGTATGTTATGTCATGGGCTCCCAAATAACAACATAACACAGTTCACAAAACCCAAATGCAAGGCCATGTGGAAAAATCCCAGTAACATGTCCACCATGTCCTACTGCATGAACTGTGGACCAATACCAAATTACTGCTGGGATGAGGTGATAACTATAGGGAACTTATCAGATAATGTTTGCATAATGTTTGGAAGAGGACAGAATAATAGAGGGGGGGGGTAGGAGCATGGGCGGCATGGAGTGTGTGAAGTCCAAAACTCAGCTGTGGGCACATATTAACCCTGCTTGCAAACACCGGAATGGGTGGCTACAAATCTGCTCATAAACCACAATGTGAAGGGGAAAATGTCCAGAATTATGACCACTACCTCTGGGTAACATGTGTGAATCTGTACAGCTGTGAGGTATGGCCACAGCAGGATATGGCCATACTGTCACACCGATGGATGTACAAGCATGGAATCCTCAGCCACCACTGTACCAAGGTGCTGAACTAGTTACACAGACAAAGCAGCAAGTGTCTGCAGCTCCCCCTCCAGAATGGCATGACTGTGCAATAATATGTAGGCTGCAGACCACAATACTGACACAGCTGCATTCACCCTGTGTTCCCCAGGACATTACTGCAAGCAAATATGTATACTTGACAGTACTCGATGACATAAAACATCACAGTGTAAAACAGTACATATGTCTGAATATCTCTGCTAACACCAAAACCATGTAGCAGAAGCAGCACAGACACAATTAACTGCAGTAATCTACTATCCGTTTCCCATTTTGATCCCATATTGTCAACCGATCTACAGATATCCTGCAGAAACAGGTTGCTAGCTGTAGGTGTAGAACACAAAATCTTGCACTGGAGTACAAACTACATGGAATGGATTCACACATTCAATACAGAAGGTCATACTGGGCATGCTCCCACATGTAGAGAAATGAAGCCCATGTCTGACAACAAAATACTGAAAGGTCATACTGGGCATGCTCACACAGTTACCGAGATGAAGCCCATGTCTGGCAACAACAATGGAATATACATATCTGACAGTCACAGATGTTTGGGCTTGCACTCCTCAGTACACATCAGTTATGCTTTGCACACACATTGAATAGGAATACACATATATATCCAAGGACAACACACTATAATAGGCCACAATTACACATACATAGATGTGTGGAAGAGAGTGACAGACAGTGACAAAGAGCCTCTCATCATGAGGCCTGACCCACCCAGCACACATCCAGTTGGCTAAAACCACATGATGCACAAATGTCAATCAAATCTCTGTAGACATTTGCCTCTGGTATCCCTCAGGACTATAGTGGCTGTGGTGCTTGTTCTAACTGTGTAACATGACTGTACAAGTCAGTAGTCATCTAGCAGTTGTATACATGTACCTGTTGAATATAAACCTGTGTGTGCCTGAGTGTTGTGTGTCTGCTTGCAGATGAATGGGTTATGGCCCATGCACACACAAGTGCACTTTGCATTGCCCTACTATGGCAAACTTGCTGATGTCATTCACTTTGAAATACACCTTTGGGGAAAGAGTAATGCAGTAATCTCCATAGTGCATCCTATAACTATGTAATGCTGTAGTGTGATGTTCTAGTTTGGTAGGAGATCTATCCCCATGCATGGCAACTGTAGAACTTAGTGTTTGTGTAGGGATCAATGCTTTTGTGGCCATTCACAGTCACTACAACTTCCATTGCTCTACTTTGGCAAGCCTGCTGATGTCATTCATTGAAGTGCACCTTTGGGGAAAGAGTAGCCCAGTAAGCTCCATGGCATGTCCTATATCTGTGTAATGCTGTAGTGTGATATACTAGTTAGGTAGGAGTTCTATTCCCAGACATGGCAACTGTGAAACTCTGTGTGTGTGTTTGGTTGTGTGTGCATAGGGATCAATGTTTTTGTGGTCATTCACAGTCACTAAGCAAACCTAAAATGGAGAACATTTATATCTGTGCAGTAACTGAGATCTGATCCAAGGCTCCAGAGAGCATCCCAATAATACCAGGTACAGCTCTCACCACACCTGTCAGCCACCAAACCAGGATCAAAACAATAAAGGTGGAGGAGTGTCTATATTCACCAAGGAGATTCGCACACACCACTACTTATCCAACAAAAGGTGTCTGAAATACCCCCGGTGCAACTAACACTAGGTCAGACTGCAATCCAAGTTGTATACCTTGCTACAGATCCCCCACCATGGCCCAAGATTCTCACTACAGCTTTTGAAACATACTGGAAATATTATGATACAACCAAACACCCTAATATTGGGTGACATACACTACCCTGCCATTAACTGAGAAAAATACTTGTGTACCAACATGTGTGCCCAATGGTTCTTGGAAGTCATAATTCCTATTGCCCTGGATCAAGTAACCCATAGTCCCACCAGGGGCTCAAATATCCTAGACCTGGTCATTACCAGCATGGGAAATCAATGCTCCACACCTATTGTCACCACATCGGTGGTCAGGTCTGCCCATGAGCTAATCACCCTTAACATCCACATCCTTTCCTCACACCCCATTAAGGAAACTTCTGTAACGTACATCTCCAAAGCCAACGTCATGCTGCACGTCAGACATCACTAATGTCGTGGAACCCATGCAGATGGGAACTGAAAGGATGGCTGCTGAATCCAACATGAAGGCACTGTACAAGCACATCCACTCGTGCATGAATCATGCCATCCAATATAGAACCAAGACACTTCCCACCAAGAAAAGGAAGCCAATGTGGTGGCCCCCTGCCATAAACATACTGTACAACAAAAGGAAGAAACTGTTGCAGACATGGGGGAATTTCCAGGATGCAAAATACTCCTTTACCAGCCACAGTAAGAAGCTGAGATCCCTCATAACATCAGTGGCGGCTGGTGACTTCAAATCGAAGTGGGGCTGCAGGAGATGGCAGAATGGGTGGGGCCAATAGGAAGGGGTGCAGCCAACTAGAAAGAGGAGGAGCTATGCTCAAAACCACAAAAACTGGAACTTTAATTAAATACGCTGCCCTGGGTGCCAAACTGTCATTATGAGAGTCCAATCAAGACAAAATGAAGTGCAGAAGAAAAAAATATTTCAATGCATTGGCTGCATGACAGCTTACTTAATATCTAGATGGAAACAAAAAGGTTGTGAGGCATGAAAAAATAAATTACTTTTTAAATACATTACTGGATTGCCAGTCAAAATCAAGTACAAGACAAACAAGCAGCACTCATTTCAAACCACTTCTCCTTGCACTGCAGTTCTAATTATAATTTATATTCATCTTTATAAAAAGTACCAAGTAGCATGCTGAAAGTAGCAATGATACCCCCACTTGTAAAAATGTTTCTTATCCAAAAAAAGTCCTGCTGCCTGACAACTATCTACTTGTTTCATTGGGAAAACATGATCAAAGTAAAAAATGAACAGTAAACAAGAAACAAGCTCAAGACAAATTGCTTAAAGGATTACTGCACAGGTTATGGACCAGACATGATAGATTGGCATTGTGTTTAGTTTATGGGTAAAGCCTGCAAAGATGATGGCAAGGCTCCAACAAAGATAATGAGCTTAAAATACTGTAATCCTGTCCTTTATTACAAATACTGTCATACATTTCAATACCAAAGGCTTATACGTTATCTATTTATATAAGTATTCTCTGCATGGCAACAACAAAAAGGCTTTCAATGTTGGTAATTCATTAACAGTAAGCTTATTTGCATCTTACAATCTCAGACAAGCTTACCTGATGGTCATGAAATCATTGCTACTTAAACATAGAGCAACAGGCACTTTCTGAATAATAAGAAGCATAATTCAACCATATAAAAATATTACAGAAAACCAGAACATTCTGCAAAATCAAGCAAAACAGATGAAAAGCCACTGTAGTGCTTGTGTCTACCCTGAATGGGAGGGGGATCCTCTGCACACTTACACTGCATAACTGTTCCTTGCCTTGCTTGGACACATCCAGAGCCACTACATGGGGGAGTGGGGTGCAGCAAGTATGTCACAACTTGAAATGTCTCTGGCTGACTGCAATGGCCTTGACACATTTCATACTTCTCAACCTCAGAGCAAGAAATCTAGACAAAGTCAGGCCCAAAATTAAGGACAATATTTAAATATTGGTCTTATAAACTTTCTAATAGAATAGTAGGTCTTGCATTAGTATGAATTTTCTGAAGGGTATGAAATCTGAAACTCAAATGTCTGCCATTATTTTCTAACTTCAGTCTTTAATGATTTACCACTAATTTGCCAGAAAACCACAATTTTATGAAAAACAAACCAAAAATGTGATGCAAAAATATAGAATTGCCACACAATACAGCTAGTAACCTGTCAAAGAAGGGACACCTTTGTAATATTAGTACTGTTAACTTGAGCAGCTGACAAAAAAAGAAGGGATCATACAGGCAATAGTCCCTCAAGTATTAATCCAGTCACATAAGTACAACTGTCAAAAAAAAATGAAAATAAATGGAAAGTTTGATGTAGGTCTGTCATTATCACAAAGATCTGCTTTCTTAAGGATAGGAGTAGCCAAAGCCTCCTTTAGATTTGAAGGAAAATGTCCCTTCCTAAGTGAAGATAGAGTGAAGTGACAGACCAGCTATCACCAGGCATGATGTAATGAGCTTTGTGGAAAATGGGTCCATTTCACAAACTGTTATACACATTCTGGAAATTAGAACAAGAAAATCATCATAACTGGGAACTGCAAGCCAGGGAACATTCCTGAGAATATACTTGGTCCAACACTCAACACGATCAAAGCAATTCTGGTTGCCAAAGTACTGGCCAGTTAGCTCCCACTCTTCTCACAAAAAGGCTAATGAGAGACAAGCTAAGTCAAACTAACGAGCAAGCCTAGAGTTAAGAAGGATGCACCAGTCAATTGACTGCAAAGGAGATCTCCCACAGTACACTATCTTGTCTCAGGCAATTTCAGCTTTATAAACAAAAAATGTTCAGCTAAGAAAAGCGATTTCTGAGAGGCTAATTTGAATAGCACTATAAGTAGTGAAAAAGCCTTAAGTTATCTCTCTGGATGATGATCAGTACTGTGCTCCTTGAATTTATTAGGAGTTTCTCAAAGAACAACAGTCTGGGTCATTAGTCTAAAATATCATTTCTGTTTTAAAATATCAGTAGATTCATTCATAATTCAACTTTAGATTCAATAAGTAAACCTGAGCTTTAAGTCAAATTATCATTGCCCTTTAAGAGTGCTTACTGAATAAATACATATGATTGGAAACAGAGTCATAGCAAGTATGGAGTGAGGGGGGCAGCAAACCAGATGAAAGAGGTCAGTGGGCATGATAGGGAGGTGCTATTTGGGAGGCAGTGTATTAGCAAGCTAGGCTGAACCACTTCACCATTCTGTGTGTTGCATTTAGACAGCATTAAGACAGTTGATATATCTGCCAACTCTAACTTTGAGTTGGGGGGACACCAGATTGGGAAGCTGTGCAGGGTACCAGAAAAAGCTAGCTAGTTCTCTGGTTGAAAGTAACTGTTAATTTTGTTTTCTGTTTGAGTCTGCCTTTCTAGCAACTTCCCGTCACAGTCAACCAGATGGTTTTCAAATGTTAGCTGTAGCAGAGACAATACCCTAATGTCCTTTAAGAAGTGCTTTGATTATAGGATGGATGGCTGTAAATTCATCATGGACCTGTCTTATTGTGCTTCCAGGAGGCCCCTCTTGCCAATACTCACCTAAGAAAATAAATATGAACAAGGTGATAATGGTTCTTACAATGAATCTGCCTTATAAACTCTACGATTTTAGAATCTGTAACTGAATCAAATAATGAGACTCACTTTACTCTTTTCTATCTCTGCACAGATACATTCAGTACAGAAGTATAAATGTGAACTCACTAAAAACTAAGAATACATGGAATGCCACAAACTCCCACCACCGTTCACTGCAAATAAATAAATGAAGTCTGCCTTTAGCTATTTGCTTAGTAATGAATTCCATCAGACAGACATATTTACAGATCAAGGTGACAGCAGGCACAGATATTCTTTGTTAAAGAATATATTAGACAAAGAAAGAACAATTTATTTAAGTTAACCCAGTAATGTCTGCAACATGTTGCTATCAAAAATTTGCGCATTCACAAAATCTTTAAAATAATCATATCTGACAATTTGCTTCTAAAGGACAAGACTTGATTTTTATACCTCAATATTTCAAAAAATAAAACAGGAATGAACTAAGACACAGCACACACACACACACACACACACACACACACACACACACACACACACACACACACACACACACACACACACACACACACACACATACACACCAGCAGCAAAACAACCGACCGACCTGCAACACACACCAGCAGCAAAATGACCAACCAACCTGCAACACACACCAGCAGCAAAACGACCATCCGACCTGCAACACACACCAGCAGCAAAACGACCGACCGACCTGCAACACACACCAGCAGCAAAACGACCGACCTGCAACACACACCAGCAGCAAAATAACTGACCAACCTGCAACACACACCAGCAGCAAAATGACTGACTGACCTGCAACACCAGCAAAATGACCTAACCTCCAGTCAGGAAGCAACTCACTTACCTGATACCACCCGAGCAATCCAGCGACCTGAAGCAGCAAAATCCACCCGTGACACGTAGCAATCCAGCCAGCGACCAAAACCTGCTACACCTACCTCCTGAATGAGCCCGCACAACGAATGTCCTGCGAGAGCAGCTCACCTCTCTCAGTCCTGATTGGATCTGCCTGCAGCCGAAGCAGTCCGGACCTCCTCTTCTGTGCGGTCATCCCCGCACTGATTCCTGGGTGCATTTGCAGCAATGACTGCTGGGAACCTGTGTTTCTCTATCCGGACTGCAGTCTAGATTTTTTTTTTCTGTTTGTTTTTTAGTTTTACAGATTTTTCTTTTCTTTTTTTAAGGTGGGAGGGCTGCAGTCCAGCAGTCCGATACCACGAGCCGCCCCTGCATAACATCCACCAAAGCTAGTTACGAACATAATATAGCCAAAGATGCCAAAGACAACTGCAAGCTGTTCCATAGCTATGTCAGGAATCTAAATGGCAATGCTCAGATATGCTCTGAGCTACAACAGGATGGTAGTAAATATACTGCTCCCAAGGATATTGCCAATATCCTGGCAGATTGATTCATTGCCAACTGCACCTCCCCCCCCCCCTGAAAGGGCCCATCTCAACACTGAAAGATTGCCAGATTCTGTTAATAATGGCCACATAGGTAAAAACCACACTCTCCAGAGCTAAGACAATAGCAGCCATGAGACCAGTCAACATCCTGGGTTGAGGTACAACATGAACTGGCACTTCACCTATGTGCCATGTCTATTCATAGCCACACCTCAGGCTTCATGCCTACTGTGTGGTACACAGCTACAGTTATCCCAGTCCACAAGGGGGGGATCCACCTTGGATCCTGGGAACTACAGCCCCAGCAGTATGACATGCCTGATCTGCAAGGCCATGGAATGTATTATCATGGAAATTAAAACAAAGACATTGGCAACCTGCAAACACTGGACCCCAACCAGGTTGAGTTTGTGAAGGGCCGATCATGTCACCTCAACCTGACTGACATGTGAATCTGTCTCCAGAGCTCTGGACGAGGGTAAGGTGGTTCACTCAGTCTATCTGGTCCTCTCTAAGGCCTTTGACACCATCCCCCAGTCTGGAATCATAGATAAATGTATCAAGTTGGCCATTAATCCCTATGTCACCCAATGGCTGCCAATTGCTGTACTAACAGAACACACTGTAAATGTAGGTGACACCAACCCCAGCCACAGACAAGTGACAGTTGGAGTACATTAGGGTTCAGTCCCGGCACCACTCTTGTTTGGCATCTACTGCTCTGAAGTACAGTCCAACAGTAAGGGACTCTGGCAAACAAAGGTCGCAGATGTGACAGCACACTGGGAGCAAATATTGAATTCCCACATGATGTGGATATTCTACAGAAGGGCCTTAGAGAAAAACATGCTTGGTGTCTGAGCCATGGCCTCAAGATTGATGCCAAGAAATGTATAGTTGTCCCCTTTGGGAAGGGACATGTACCTGTGAAGTACCCCATAGGTGGCAGTACACTAAACACCTAAAGTGTGATAAGAGACTTAGGGACATAGGTAGACAGTGGTCTCATATTTGATAACCATATCACCACAACAGTCAGGAAATCCACTTATGTGGCACACCTCATCAGTAAGGGTTTAACATCCAGGAAAAAGGAGGCCATTGTCCCACTGTAGTCATCTCGCAGTAGCCCCAGTACAGACTACAGCAGCCCATTACGTATGTACCTCACAAGACATCTGCAACAACTAAACCTGCAGACATACCTCACTAAAAGAATCACAGCCCTAAACCAGATGCCCTATGCTGACCATCTGAAAATAATCCAGCTATACTCTGTCACATATTGTGTTCTCAGAGACAATTTCTGCGTAACATACTATGCCATGTCAAACCCACAGCTGTTGGACATGCTACACTTAAAGAATTCCAAACCCTCACAGCCACATGCTCCAGGGATCCAAATCTCGTCATCACAATGAACAATACATGCTGAAGGGATGTGTTCCTGATCCAGAGACTCCCCAGACTCTGGAATAGACTGCCCATACATGTCAAGCAGAGTGCCTATTTGGCCCTATTCAGAAGGAACCTGGTGATTGGATGGGAGATAGGAAATTGACCCCAGGGATCATGCCAGTTGCCCTGGTAGACAGGGGTCCAGGGAAGCAAATATTGTGGGAAGACATACCCAGGGAATTGTCATGGCTAGGTATGTATAGGCCCTAGGGCCAATAGCCTAGTACCAACCTATGAAGCTATGAACCTATGAACCTATGACCTACACTTTGCATTGCCGAACCTTGGCAAGGCTGCGGATGTCATTCACTTTGAAATACTCCTATGGGAAAAGATTAGCTTAGTAAGCTCCATGGCACATGCTATAACTATGTAACACTGTAGTGTGATGTACGAGTTAGGTAGGAGTTCTAATCCCAGACATGAAAAGTGTGTTTGTTTGTCTGTGTAGGAATCAATGCTTTTGAGGCCATTCAAAGTCACTACAACTTCCATTGCCCTACTTTGGCAAGCCTGCTGATGTCATTCACTTTGAAATACACTTTTGGGGAAAGACTAGCCCAGTAAGCTCTGTGTTGAATGCTATGACTGTGTAATGCTGTAATGTGATGTATCTAGGTAGTTAGGAGTTCTAATCCCAGACATGGCAAGTGTAACCATTTGTGTGTGTGTGTGTTTGTTTGTCTGTGTAAAGATCAATGCTTTTGAGGCCATTCACAGTCACTACAACTTCAATTGCCCTACTTTGGCAAGTGTGCTGATGTTATTCACTTTAAAATACACCTTTGGGGAAGAACTAGCCCAGTAAGCTCTGTGGCACATGCTATAACTGCAGAATGCTGTAGTGTGATGTACTAGTTAGGTAGGAGGTCTAATCCCAGACATGGCCAGTGTAAATATATGTGTGTGTGTTTGTTTGTCTGTGTAAAGATCAATGCTTTTGAGGCCATTCACAGTCACTACAATGTCCATTGCCTACTTTGGCAAGCTTGCTGATGTCATTCACTTTGAAATACACCTTTGGGGAAGGACTAGCCCAGTAAGCACTGTGGCGCATACTCTAACTGCATAATGGTGTAGTGTAATGTACTAGTTAGGTAGGAGGACTAATGCCCAACATGGCAAGTGTAAAAGTTTTTGTGTTTGTGTGTCTGTGGAGGGATCAATGCTTTGGAGGCCAGTCACAGTCACTACAACTTCCATTGCCCTACTTTGGCAAGTGTGCTGATGTTATTCACTTTAAAATACACCTTTGGGGAAGAACTAGCCCAGTAAGCTCCGTGGCACATGCTATAACTGCAGAATGCTGTAGTGTGATGTACTAGTTAGGTAGGAGTAATAATCCCCGACATAGCAGCTGAGAGTCTTGGTGTGTGTGTGTGTGTGTGTGTGTGTGTGTGTGTGTGTGTGTGTGTGTGTGTGTGTTTTTCATATGTATTCTGTAAGGACGTAGCTGTGAGTGTGTAACAACAGAACACGTTGGTGAGTGGGTTTTGCAAATTTCTTATATGGTGGGTTTATAGGTTCATAGGTTCACAGTTTAGTACTAAGCCTACTGCTCTTGTGAGCCATTTTAAGCCTAGCCAATTATCTCTTGTGAGACTCAAACCCTGCACCTTGTGTTTGTAAGGCAAACACCTTAGCCATTAGGCCACCCTCCCAACCTATTATTTGTTACAAGGATAACAGATGTCAAACAGCAGAAAGGCTGGGGTAGACAATCCATACCCCTACATGTGACATCATAGCTTGGGGAACAATTTAGGCAACCCTTGTATTATGCAGAGAACACTCTCCACTCATGTCTCATACACAAACATACTCGGCTAGGCAACAACCACTATGTTGGTAGTTCTCTGCATATTGCCCACAGATAGTAAACATGGTGTGATTGCAGTGGACTACAGAGGACATGGCACCTTGTCCCATCCATACAATAGGCAAATCATTGCATACAGTGCTCCTTTGCTATGTTCCCTACTGGACACCTGCAACAACTGTAGAGCCAGAAAATGTAACCCACAAAGGACATGCCATGCCTTATACACATGCCCTGTATGGACAGATGCCACTGACACCAGAGAATACCTGTATCATGCTGTCAGTGTAGGTGCAGTGTCAACCTGGTGTCCATTGCTAGTTCTCACCACATGAGGTCAGCAATGGCACATCTGATGATAAAAATCCATCTGCACAGCATGCCCCAGACACCCCAGGTACACTTCCACATATCACAGAACATGCATGTGGGACATGTGCACATCTCAGACCCCATCCATGTTATAGAATATAGAACGCATACATGGCAAGCATTTCACAGCACTGGCCACCCACAATAGTAACCCGGATGACTGGATGGTGAATACATACCCCACCTAGGTGGGCCAATCCAGGTACTACACCCCTGGGCCACACTGCAGACCATTGTCATGTGGCCTTATGCCAAGGTATACCCTTTATCTAGCCTTGTACAGCCTTCTGGCACAGTCAGCCACTACACACCTGTGAATGCCATGCACCCATACATGTCAGTACTGGCAAACCTGTGTCTGTGTGTGTATGAGGAGTATAATAATTTGGACACCATTCACACTCAGTACACTTCCCATTGGCCTACTGAAGCACGCCTTCTGATGTCTGACAGCTTGCCATACCCTTTGCCTATATATCATCCTGATAACCCCTGTGGTGCCTGTGATACCTGCGTGTTACTGTATTGTGGCAAACTAGCTATCTAATCCTGCCAACTGTGATAATGTGTTTGAGTCCCTGAGAGAGTGTGGCTATGTTGACCTTGACACCTGTTCTTCTGGACAGGTATGTGTACTACACCTACCTTATCCTTCCTTTATCACTGTTGCTGAAGTCACTCACCATCGGATATACCTTTGGACAGCTCCTCAACACGTAAGCTCTGTGGCGCATGCAATTACTGCATAGACATGTGACAGCAATACATAGTCAGGCAGGGGTTTGAAACCCTGTACTGGTATGTATGTGACACAAACATGCTTAGGTTTTACTCTACCACCCCTTCCCTCTCTTACTTTGTCTCTGTCTGTCTCTCTCACTCCATCTCTGGTGGATGTGGAGAAGTACATCTGCTTTGCTTAAGCAGCACCTTGTGTTTTGTAAGTGATGCTCATAATCAGCTGATGGCCTCTGCATGAATTGCAGTCTCCCACTAGCTGATTGCATGTGGAACAGCTGCGGTAACATTCTCATAGCCAATTGCATGGAAACACACTCCTATAACTAAGAATATCATGTGGGTGTTGGCCCTTTTCATTCAATGTGAGTGGGACTTCATGTCAGTGTTTGGCAAACAGCATCACAGATGGTGGGGGGATATACCTCCAACAACATACACTGTGGAGACAGGCCAACAAGCAGGAGAAGGATGTTCCAGACAGTTATGTAAGTGTTGCTCTTATGCATTTGGAGTAATGTTGGTTTGACAGGGTTTGTGTGGATATGGCTGGTCTACATGATTTAATACCTGTCATGACAGTGTTATGTGTTTGAGGAAACTTTCACCTGTAGGGTTATATGAAGACTGGCCTGTGTTTGGAATCTTATGTGTCTTGTGTTACTCACAGATCACCTATCTTAGAACTGCAGAAGCATAGTCTGAGGATTGCAGTCAGTACATGGCGACAGCCATGAGAGTTACTGATTTCATTTCCCTCATGGGACATATGCCACAACAAACCCTGTTACAACAGTAAATGTATGAGGTTATCACAGCAACATGCCAATATTGGCCCAGTGTTTGTGCCTCCAGCCACAAGTCTGTCAGCCTTTGTACATATGTCATGCACTAAGAGGTGCATATGTTCTGTACACCATTATTTATTGACATCATACCTGATAACAAGCCAGTCAGATATCAGACTGCTAGACATGTTATGTATAGTTGAGGTTATATTTGAGGACATAAACTGGGCATTCTGTGGTTGTGTGTACAGTAGTGAGGTCTGTGTACTTATGGTGATTGTCGACAGTGTGTGTATTGCGAATACGTACCTTGGCCTGTGTACAGACTGTGGTAGATGTCATTGTTCTTGGTCCTGTTCTGTATGATGTTACAGTTACATGCTGCTCCAGTGTATGGTACCCTATTGGCTTACATGTTTGTAGGGCCAAACGCACATATGTCCCATACCACAGACAGGCATCTGACCACACTGTATCATGGCCCAGTATATGTAGGGTGAGTGCATGAGTAGCACATACGAGGATGGTGTTGATCAGACAGTCCATATACTGTAATATTAAGCTTGCTTACCATATGTGGCTGTGTTCACACTGGTTGTGGGTATGCACTTTCACACAGGTGTCTTTTACTCTGTGCTGTGCATGCCTGTAGAGCCTGCTATATTTGCAGGTACATGTGTATTCCCCCATAAGAAATGTAGGCCAGTGTTGTGGCAGTCTGCCTGTAGTTTGCACAGTGCTTTGTTACATACCTAGCAGCTTAATGTAATTACCCAGTGTGATGATATGTTCAGATATTTGCCAGATGTACTGCTGCCGGGCCACCATAACTGTCATGTATTTCTGACAAAGCAGTGGGATGCTGTACAGATGTATGTCACTAACTAGTGGGTAGTATGTGGCCATGTGGCCTCTGCACAACAGTTATTATGTGTCAGGACAAACAGGAGTGTGTGAATGCATAAACTGTGTGGGCATATGTAGTCCAGTATTTACGTGATATACCCATGTACTGTTAACATCCACATTGGCAGGCTTGGTCTACATTTCTCGCACTAAGGGAATTTGTGTATACCTCTGGACTGACCACAGTATGCCAGACTGTCCACATTTATTGGTCATATCTCTGCTGTAGTCCACAGGATAATTAATGTGACATGAGTGGTACTGCACTATGATACTTAGGATGTCTGTCAGTAACTGAGGGCATACATGTCAATAGTAGATGCGACCTCCCACACACAACATGTCTGTTAAGACAACCCCTGTTACAGTAGCAACAGTCTACATATATACCTAAAATACATACATGACATCCCCTTGCACTAAGAGGTTGAGACTATTGGTGATCCATGTTCTGGACATATGGTAAAAATATATGTATAGATATATATATATATATATATATATATATATATATATATATGTAGATATATGTAGATATACATACATATACACACACACACACACACACACACACACAGATATATATATATATATATATATATATATATATATATATATATATATATATATATATACACACATCTATATATGTCTGCACATATACAGATATATAGATATATATATATATGCACATATAGTTAGAGATATCTACATATATATCAACATAAATATATATATATATATATATATATATATATATATATATATAAATATATATATATATATATATATATATATATATATATAGAGAGAGAGAGAGAGAGAGAGAGATCTATATATGGCCATATATATGATGTACTATACAGATGTATATAAATACATATATATGCATATGTACATGTCAACATATATCTACATTATCCATATCTTTGTCATGTGTAGACATTGCTGTTGTGTATACCTTCCCAGATGTATCACAAGGTATGTATCTGATATGTGTATATTTAGATATAACAACATATGTGATGCAACAGTAATATCACTAACAAGTACTACACAGTTGTAGAAGTCACAGCAATTCTTCAATTTTCTTCTTCTTCTTTTCCCGGTTATGGGTCGCCACAGTGGATCACCTGTCTGCTCATGATTGGCAGTGGAGTTTTACGGTGGCGAGTTGCCAACCTGGCGCCCAACCTTCCACAGAAGGCACACACATGCATAGAATCACACCTAGGGGCAGGTTAGAGTATCCAGTCCACTTACAGCATGTCTTTGGTATGTGGGAGGAAACCAGAGCACCTGGAGGAAACCCACGTGACCGGGAGGACATGCAGACTCTGCACAGAAGGCACCCCAGCTGAGGATCAAACCGGAGAACCTCTGCTGTGAGGCAGCAACACTAACTGCTGCACCACCATGGCTGCCCCACAGCAATTGTTTAAAACTATTCAATATGTGGACTGACAGATATATTGGAAAAACAACTGTCTTCACAGTTGTCATGGTGTAGTGGTTAACTGTTGTGTCTATAGTGTACAGGGTCTTGGGTTCAAGGCCTGCAAGGGCTGTTTCTTTTGTTGCTGGGCAGAACAAGGGCTGTTGGATGCAGAGTGGTTAAGGCAGTGTTGAGCAGCTTTAAGCGGGTTTGTGCGAAGCTAAGCAGTGCTAACATATGGTTAAACATATTAGCACTTACATCATGTCGGCTTTGCTTACCAGTGCACAAATCTGCTTAGTTGTTATATTGCAGCAATGCTGACACCTGTTAAGCATGGCTCAGCCCTGGTAACCAGTGCTCACATCCCATTCTGATAACATAGCAGGGTAATGACACCTGTAATAAGTGTACATAATGCCATGTACATAACGTGCGTCTATGTGCTGTCATTACAGTAGCAAGAAGTGTGAGTCTCCTGTCTTTGACACTTGAGTGTATATGGAGTGTACAACACTCTTATCCATGTGAATGTGTTACATACAAGGGTAATATCCCAGGTTATATGCAATCACACTGGCATGTAGTGTATCAGTACATTACTACTGTTGACAGTGCTTTCCCCAAGCAAGAGTAGATTGCTACTTGTAGTACTGGAAACAAACACACCTGCATGCATAGATGGACTCTGAGTCCTGACTGTCATGTTCCTGGTGTGTGAGCTGTGTCACATTATATATTTCCTACTGGATAATGATCTGACATGTAGAAAATAACTGTAGACTACTGTCTGTTTAGCACATCAGTGAGGGCTGCCTTCATGTAGTAATGGCATACCTATCAGTGTCAGGCATCTATCTGTCAACACATTCATCCTACTGCATAGCTAGTTGGCGAGCTGATGTCTGTCAGTCCCTGTACAGATGTGCAGATGTCAGATATCTGTCTTGGATATGTACAGGCAATCTATGCTTGACTGACACTGACATGTCTGCCCAGCTGTGTTATCAATGGCACAGATAGGACTCAACACCCTGTAAGTACCACATGCCACAGATACCTCAACTACACTACCACAGTCAACAGAACATGCTTGGGTTGAGGTCTCCAAAAAAGACACTAACCATGTTATGTAATATATGTTGCATACATGTCAACTGGAGCACCTCACTAGCCCGCTGCAGGAAGCACCCAGAGGATTGGCCGATGCATGTCACTCTCACCCTGAGGGTCACCACAGTGGTGTCTGTAGATAGATGGCCTGCTGGCACATGGCAGATGGCATGATACCACTGTACGCACATCCCCTACACTTCCCATCTCTCCATGGACAATAGCCTGGTACACACCTATGAACACCTGCAAAGAATGCACCCCAGTACTGACAAATATGTACATGCGCATTACTGAGAATATCAGTGTCTGTGTGTTAGTAGACCTGTAGTTGAGAATACCTTCAGGCCCTTCACACCCACCACACCACCCATTGCCATAGTTAGACGTGGCTGCTGCTGTACCAGACATTACATGTACCTTGTTACGCTCCTCTCCCTAAGGGCTACCTGGGCCTTGCAGTACCAGCACAACACTGTTGTACAAATGGGTTTAGAGGCATGGGATGCCCACTGAGTTCTGGCACGTGTGTGTATGTGTGCATGTGTGTATATATGTAGGGTACAGCATTCTGAGACCACATACTCCCATTACAATACACATTGCCACACAGTATTAGGAATAGTGATGTTGCTGCCCACAGGAGAAACACGACAATGCATCACCCTACTATGCATGTGGCATGTGCATTAGATGCATATCCCTGTAGTAAAAGTCTTGGGATGGACAAGGGGTTGTATTGCGGTCCTGGTGAATGTGTGATGGTGGGTATGTCAGAGTGTCATCCTGGACTCTAGTGCATACAATATCCACAGTGGGGTGTGGGTGCTGGGTATACTGTCATTACACCATGGTACCCCCTGGTACATGTCCCATGTACCACTGTATGGTGACCACTGTCACCATCAACCATACAGGTAATTGATAACATTATCCAGCCCAGTTATGCATGTGCTGTGTGCAACCTACCTGTAACACAATGGACACACTGACAAGATAGACAGCACTGATAGTCCCAGATGTCTCGGATGTGTGGATGACTGTTATGTGTTTGTCAATGTGTATATGACAGTATGTCACACTATGTATTGTCCATATACAACCATTACATCCCTCATTACCATACTGTACATGCCTGGGGATGTTCTGCATGTAACATGTAACCTGGAACACACCTCATCTTAAAAGCTGTGTGGTGTGTGCAATTAAAGCCACACACATCAGTAGCACTACATACCTAGGTAGGGGTCTAGTCCCAGTGTTGCCAAGTAAGAGTGTGCATGTATGTGGAGGGATCTACTTCAGGTTGCAGAATATACATGTCCCAGTGGGTCATCTGTCCAAGAACTGTGTGGCATATGCTAACATGTCACAGGTATCATCCTGTGGACATACATTCCATCACTACTACTGTTAGCAGTGTAAACAGCCTCTTCCCCACTATAGAGGTTTGCAGCAATAGTGGTGTTGGTATATATAGCTGGGTGTGGCTGTTGAGTGTATCCCCCGTGTAGCTGGCCGTAATACTGTACAGTTCATGTTAACAGGTTATGTATTTGTCTATCATACTATCTGTGGTTCTGCAGCACCTCTCACTCTCCAAAGGGTAAGGGTGTGCCATCCTCACCAGCACACATATGTTTACCATGTTGAGGATTGCACTACATTAGGGAAGGGGACATATACCCTAAGGGTACAATCATCAATGACATTAAACTAGCAGACTACTTATTCCACAATGTGTTGTTCTGCATAGTCTGGCTTGGTGAAATTACATAGGCTACAATGGATTCCTTGCACAGGTACATACATCTATGTGCCCGGTATTCTCTATGTAGTGCATCAACACCTAAGCCTCTGTGTGTGTTATACACAAATATGTGGTGTGTACCACCCAGTACAACTGCCATTGTCCACTGTAGAAGGGCTGCTAACAGCAGCCATGCATTCCCCTGTATACACCACCCCCAGACCTATCAGTTATGTGGTATGGGCAGTAACTGTTATATAGACCTGTGACATGTGTTCACCTGAACCCAGGATATGGCACAGCCAAGGTGTCACCACAGTTCCATACCCCGTGTGAGATATGACAGCAGACCATTCTCCTGCTGACACATGGACACCTACAACACAAATAGATAACATTATGGAGACCACAATAACTCAGTGTTACTAACAGCTATAATGCTTACTAACAGCTATAATGCATCATGGCGAGACAGCTACAATACCTGACATGTAAGCATTAAATGTTACTGCTGACAACATATTACACAGCAGGACATTGGTACACTGTAGTACAGTCACCGTGTGCATCAGAACCATATTAGCCTGTCCCTGCATCGATGTTATGAATGTCAGGGATGTAGCACAAATATCATCATATGCACAGGGTGTGTTGTTGGTTTTCCAGAGACCTAGGCAGGGCCATACATTTGACACCATGTGTGTGAATGAGGGGTTTTAATTACTAATATGTCAGTGGTGATGTGGTGTGTGTAGGTATGGGGTTGCCCTAGGTGTGTTTGTATTGTGTGTGAGTATGCATGCACACAGTTCTGTCATGTGGCTCTCCTATGCAGGTGTTTGTTGGACAGCTGAAGACTATATCTGGCAGGGTGTGCAGTTCACCACCTCCAGCCATGGACACAAGAACTGTGCCTGCCAGGGGTTCCACGGGCACATCCAGGTACAAGCCTCGATATGCTACTCTCCCGTGATGATGACATATGTCCGCTGAAACCAGGTCCCTCCTGAGATTGGCCAGGGCCACGTGCATGAGGCCTGCTGTGGTGTGGTGTGGACAGCACACCCCTCTGCAGTGCTGGGGCTGGTACTGCCACTATGGGAGCGGCTTGCTGTCCTTGCACGTCCATGTCGACCTACAGATGTTGGTGTTGCTGGCCTACATCCAAGTGGCCATCGCACCACTCCCACCACATGCTCTAGCATGGACAATCCATGGTTGAGGAGGTCCACTATCTCACCCCACCGTTTATCCATGACCTCTTTATAATAACGGAGGGCACCTGCAAGATCATGGATGTTGTCACTTACAGCTGAAAAAGAAGCACTCTACATCCTCAGACCCTGTCTGGTGCACGGTTCCATACATGCCTGCCCCTCCATGACAGCCGAACACATGCTTCTGGTGGTACCAGATGTGGAACTTCTGCCAGGGGCAAGATGACCATCGGCCATCCCACGAGCACCCCTGTACATCTGCCTGTGTGGTACCCAGGAAGACATCCGACTATGGCTGCTGTGTCCAGACACAGCGGCCATAGATACCACACTGTCTTATGCACTGCCACCAAACTCCAACTGTCCCTCTGCTATGGCCACTAGTGATGGGGTATCTATAGGCACTGTGACTGTGTGCGGGGATGGGGTGGATAACAGGGGGATATCAAAGGATGCTGTAGTTTCAGCCTCTGACAACCCTGCCTGTGCCTCAACACACCTATCATCATTTTCAGTGTCTGCATGGACACCAATATCAGATTGCATGCAGGAGGGACCCTGACCAACCTCGCCACCTATGAGGGGAAAACAAGAAAGGCACTTTATGACCTGTATGGCATTGCTTAACAGTACGCACATATCCACACACACACATACACACACACACACACACACACACACACACACACACACACACACACACACACACACACACACACACACACACACACACACACATGCACACACACACACAAGCACACACACACACACACACACACACACACACACACACACACACACACACACACACACACACACACACACACACACACACACACACCATGACATTCCACCATAATATCTACCTGACCCTGAGTTTACAGACTGTCCCAAGTTTATTCACTTAAGTTCCCCATCCTGCATCACACTTGGAAACTTACACTCATTAATACCAATCATTAACATATCATTCTTCTAATTGCCTAGACAAGTGATCACAAAACATGACCTGTTACTCCATTACCTCTTTGACTTGATTGGAGTCGGTTTTACAAGGACTCACTGCTGCCATCCAGTGTTCACCCTGGGTTTGTCTAGACATTGTGAGCATGGCCCCCATATGTTAGGGGCTACTACAGTCACTCAATAATATCATGCATTGGAGTGTCATACATAACTATTGTTCAGTAGATGCAATATCTGCTGCACTATTAACATATGTGGACAACAGTAATATTTGGATACACTCACTGGTGTTGTCTAGTAATTACTCAATGCATCTGTAGTGCTGCATAGATGGGTATTCTTTCACCTTTCTGCTGATTGCAATTTTAATAGTATACCTGGTGTCTAGTTTCCCTCACAATGCATGTTCCATGCTACAGACCTTATTATATTATCAGCTGTTTGAGAATATATATCAGACCCGTATTCCTGGTGTCTCATGTGTCAGCCCTTGTCCATGTACTGCACGATTCCAAAGGGAAGTCGAGATGTATGAACAACCCCACAATCACACATGTTCATACATGGACACACACACAAACGCACACAGACACACACACACACACACACACACACACACACACACACACACACACACACACACACACACACACACACACACACATCCTACATGTATGAACCCCCCTCCACTCCACCCGATTGCACTTACAGACAAAATAACCCCACACCCCCACCACACAAACACACACACACACACACACACACACACACACACACACACACACACACACTTACAGGTGAGGTTGCACAAAGATATTACACACAGACCTCCCATTACCCATCTATCAACATGCATAACATATGGGCTCAACAGTATGCAGTGCAGCTATAGTCAATCCATGCTAGCAACAGTATATATGTGTGTGATGCATGGGCTGTGTTAGTAGGTGATGCCTCTTCCCCTGGAAAACACTGCACCCATGTACACAGTATTGATGTGCACGTGTTCAGCACCCTGCCATGTACTGTTATCCATACCTCACAGGTGTACACACCATTGCTGAATGTGTATTACTTTGTCAGTTATGTCTGCACTGCTGCACAGAGCCACTATGTGTTTGTCTGACACATACCTGGGATGATATGTGGACAGATGTCATTTGTGAATGCCTGATGTCTGATTTACAGATGTCATCATCAGCAGTTCATGTATGACCAATACAATACAATTACACTGACAACCATCAAACCTTACCATGGCTATGGGGAGTGTACACACCCTTATTGATACGACACCCTCTTATTTGATATGCCATGGGACCACATTACTGCATATGTTAACATTACATGAGCCTGATATGTGACATATGTCCTGTACAATCAAATGCAGTGTCAAACAAATGTGTTAGTTGTGCTGATGCTGACTGAGATGCATACACTTTGTGGGTGCATATGTGTACATGCCCTTATCATGATGGTTTGTTGCACCTACTGTTATGTGTACTACAGCACTCACTATTCCTGGCAGGGGTATACTAGCATGGGCCATCTTCATTTGCCAGTATATGGTCAGTCTGCCCTACACATGTCCCCCAATCAACTCATGTGCACATCCCTTGGAGTTCACACACTGCCATCATTATTACTGTGGAGTCAGGGTTATGTCTGCCACATTTCCTGACCCTGACTGTGTGCAGATACAGCCATTTGTAGCATCCTTTGGATCCCTGCTGCAGTGCACTGTTGTGTCATGATGACACACCCTCCCCACATTCAGCCTTTGTGCAGATGCTTAACAACTATGGACTACACATGTGTCAGTTTGCAGTGTCCCAAACACTGAACACCACATGTAACAGCCTAGTCCCAGCTAATGAATGGCAAAAATGCAGGTATACACTGGCACCAGCATGGTTCATATAGGGATGGTGGGCCTGAGGTGGGGTGAGGTGTTGGTTGTGCAGCACATATATCTTACTTGATACTCTGTAGGTTTCCAATGTGGTCCTGGCACACCAGTACACATTGCAATGCATGCATTTTGGGGACCTCTTTTGTTATGCATATGCTACCTGTAGAGAGCCCTGGCTGATGTTTCCTGTGGTACAACTGTCACAGCTGATTACCCTAACCCATGGGCCACAAGTTTGCAGAGTCCAGGTGATTGCTGACAGGGATACTGCACAGCTAGTACTTGCTAGACATTCCTGCAACTCCCTCAGTGTTGTGGCATGTTACTAGGCAGCCTGCATGACTGGTTTGCTACATGTGACATCATCTGTCTTGGATGGCCATCTGTTTATTTACTACATTATTCCTGTCCCATACATCCTCGCCACATACATGACTGTCTACGCTGTTTGTCATGGTATATGCAATGGTGAGGTATGGCTACATGTCCAACTCCTGGGTGCAACCTGTTGGGTATGGGGTCCACGCCATGGCATGCGAGATGTGTGCAAGCCATGGCTGTCTCTGTTGCAGGTAAGTGGGCACATTTGATGGCCAAATGTCTTGGACAGCAGACAATTTCTTTGTGTGACATTGGGGATGTGTAATTGCTGGAAGATGTGTTTCCATGACACATGCATGTGGTCAGTACCTCAACAGCTACTTCCACTATATTTTATCTGGAGTGTGTGCACACATATGCTTACAGTGTTTGTAAAGGTATGTATTCCCCATATTTCTGTCCTAACATACGATTCCATATTACACACTCATTGCTCATGTTAGGACCACATTGCAGGTCGTAAGTGTTGTGGACTGTAGTATTGTCATATGCTGTAGTGTAGATCTGTAACAGTTACCATTGTAATACTAGTATATACACTGTTGTAGAACTGTATAATGGTGATGTTTCACACATGCCCCTACTGTAGGCCATTTGTCCCACCATTATGTTCATCTCTGTGCACACATTTTGCATTGACAGGATGTTAGTTATATAGCAGGAGTCTGACATATTCTTCAGATACACCATCTTGGTGACCACTGTGATGCAGTGCAATTAACAGCAACAATACGTGAACATGTATGGCATGCATTATGGGTAGGTGTGTTAAATGTGTGCATGGAATATATCATAGCCATAACATGACCATTGTAGTGGTAAACCTGAACAAACACCATACTCACCAGCTACAGGCTGCTGCCTTGGAGGTATACCAGAGGGACCTACATAAGTGTGTGAGAGATGTTATGCCAGTAGCCATAGCTGTGGCACTGGTGCAGGGTGGGTGCAGCATTACAGTACATCAAGAGTACAAGCCCACAATACTACAAATTATGCACACCTGTTTATTACTACTACGCAGCAACAGACTATATATATATATATATATATATATATATATATATATATATATGTGTGTGTGTGTGTGTGTGTGTGTGTCATCTCACATATGCATGATCTAACTGTACAGATGCAGATTGATATGCAACAGTGGTCTACTGAAGTGCCCTGTGGCTATACCTGCATGCTCTGTGCCCTGTGGCTTTACCTGCATGCTCCTCTGCCATTGTGTGGGTAGCACCCACCTCCACTCTGCTCTCCGCCAGGTGTTGTGTGTGCAGGCGGGCAGGTGCACTGAGGTTGGCAAGGAGCTCCTCAAAATATGTTGGGGGGACTGGATGGCATGACCCCCCCCCCTGTTGCAAGCTGATCCCCCCTGACTGCTGCAGCACGCCAACGGGCATTGCAAAGTAGGTCTGTGCAATGATGCCGGACCTGTTTATAACTGCAGTTATGCAGGCCGACATTCTTTACCCTGTGGACAAGATCGTTCCACAGGGCAGACCACTCCTGCTGCTCATGGGCTGTTTGGCCAAACAACACCTGGTAGTGCTGCACCAGATGTGAGATGATGACCTCATTCTTCTCCGCTCTGTAAGTGGGAAGCCTTTCCCGGGACATCTTGCCTGAAAGACATAAAGATGGAAACAGGTCTGAGGACCTCATACAGCAAGGTTATCATAGTTTTTAATACACATCTTTGTCTCCCCCCACCATATCTGCAACAACAATCTGATCACACAACTCAATAGGTATGTCTACAGAATACCTACCATTGGGACATATATTGTATTGTACAAAACTTTGTGCTATGTGTTTGTAGCCATATTCCCTGTGGGGGCACTATTATTGCTGGCCTGTTATGGACAATGTCACCTCCATTCCATTGTAAGGGCCACTGTGGCTCCATATATGCACATGGTCTGTTTGTTATGTGATTGATGGACATCTGTTGTTATGTGTTATTGGGGATATCTATGCATGCTGTTGGGCATGATCTGGGAATGTGTGGACTATTACTATCCACATATGTTCTATAACAGTGACACACTAGCATGATTAGGGAACAGTTGCCAGCAGAACCACCTCTCCCACCTCATCTGGCCATGTTACCAGGCCACATCACATGTGGGACCCACCCTGGAGCCTCCTCATCTATTGGTCCTACACTACCTTCAGGTAGAACCACCTCAGGGGATGTAGTTTCCCTCTTGGGAGCACACATAGACATGATCCTGTCACCCGAGGTCAGGTCGAGGATCTGGTGCATAGGGAGCTGCACAGAGTCATGGGGGATATGCAGCAGCACGTTGAGGTCCTCAGTACACACTCATAGGGTCTGCATGCTCCTCCTTCTCAGCCTCCAGCCCAGGTATCTTCAGGGCCATGAAGCTGATGTTGTGACTGGCCATGGGTGGGGCCTTGTTCCCATTGTCTCCATATGGGGGATCATGGAGCTTCCACATCACAGATGACATTCCCCATCCAGGAAGTTTATCCAGCACACATGTCATATACTGCCCCTGTAGGCTGTCTTCTCTATCTTCCAACCCAACCCACCTCCACAGATATACCTGCCATCCTTCCCCAAATTCCAAATCCCGCCTTCACAAACAAGGGCTATGTGTTCCCAACATGGGGTTCACACCTGACATAACCGTTCATTTTGCACACACTTACTGCTGTGTATATATATATATATATATATATATATATATATATATATATATAGATATAGATATATATATATATATGTGTGTGTGTGTGTGTGTGTGTGTGTGTGTGTGTGTGTGTGTGTGTGTGTGTGTGTGTGTGTGTGTGTGTGTGTGTGTGTGTGTGTGTGTGTGTGTGTGTGTGTGTGTATTAATATGTGTGATGTTTCCTCTCACATAGCATGCAGCACTGTCATGCAAAAGTAGGGGACATGTATTTATATACGTGTGTGTGTGTGTGTGTGTGTGTGTGTGTGTGTGTGTGTGTGTGTGTGTGTGTGTGTGTGTGTATGTATGTGTGTGGTGCATTCAGGCATCAGGTCCACACATTCTAACTGTCCTTCCTGCACAGTTGCACTGTTTTACCTTGCTACAACACAGACAGGTGCCACATGTGGACACAGCCTAACAATAGGGGGGTATATATAGGGACAGATTGCAGGTAAGGCTATTACACACCTATGGCATTTCTGCATGCTACATTACACATTAACATGACTGTCCTGTAAGTGGTAGGCTCTGGAACCCACATGTCCATAATAACAGCATTGCTTCCATCACCAGCTATTGGCCACACAAATATGCATGTCTTGCGTTACACAACACACACTATGATGGCTTACATCTTGTCAGTTAGTGCTGATCTGCACAGTTGACAGGTATGGCCCACTCCCCACAGGGACAGACACTATTGTCCATAGCAGTTGTTCAGCTGGATATCATTACAACAACAACACCTGCTGGCACATATAAATCATTCAACATCATCTATCTCATTATTATGCACCAAGTACTACATTCAATTACATGTATATATACTTCACATACCTGTTGTGGGAATGATGTCTCTTCTGGATAGTTTGCTGTGTGGATGGCTGGATGGATGCTTTTTTTGTTGTTTTTTGGTTTTGTTTTTTTGGCTTTCACTCTCTCTCTCTCTCTCTCTCTCTCTATATATATATATATATATATATATATATATATATATATATATATATATTTATATATATATACATATATATTGGTCTCTCTTCACTAAAGGGATTGAGCTGCTTTGAATAGATTGCAACATGGATTTTGTAGGTGATGCACATGATCAGGTGATGGCCTCTGCACCAGTATATGTCCACCACTTGCTACCTGCATGCAGCATGCTGTGTAGTACTTCCAATTACCACTGTCATGGAAAACCAATACTATAAATCCCTACTTCATGTGGGCATGGTCACTTTACCTTTCCTGTATGGAGGACATCTTTTCTGTGTGTGGGCAGCAGTGTTACAGACAGCAGGTAGCAATACCTCTTACAAGAGGACTTACAGACTCAGGCCAGCTACATGTTTGTATAAGGTTCCAGACCGACAGACAGTGTGAGTAGTGTTATTATATGCATTGTATAGCACCAAATTTACAGGGTTTGTGTGTACATACTAGTTTAACATGGAATGCAGTCTGTCGGCATAGATCTCAACTGTGGGCCTATCCACATGATGGCCAGAGGCGTGCCTGTTTTATGTCTTGTCTGTCCATCACACAGGTCTTGTGTCAGATATATTACTGGCATTATGTGTGTTGAG